>NC_057395.1:79019628-79213990 GCF_019320065.1 Cervus canadensis
TTTTTTTTTTTTTTTTTTTTTTTTTTTTTTTTTTTTTTTTTTTTTTTGGTTCAACATATTCAAAAGATATCTTAGGAAGATTCTAGTCTATCAACTTTTTATCTAGTGCCCACTAAATTATTATGTGTGATATTTAGGAACACATAGAGAGGAAAGAATAAATTCAGGTCTTAACATGCTCAGCACATATTATGGGGTCTTTACTCTGAGGTCTAAATTTGTAAAATTTACTTTGGCCCAGATGGTGTTGCTAAACCCTCACAGCAGCGCTGGGAAGCGAGCATCACCATTATCTCTGTTTAATGGGTGTGTGAGGGGCGTGGAACTGAGGCATGGACCATCCTGGTAACGCGCACAGCCTAGAAAGAGTCAGGCTGGGATGAGTGCCCCCAAGGCTGACTCCAGCCCTTCCCCTCCATTCCACACCGTGAACCGGAGCACGACCAAACAGCGGCACATCTGCGGGAGTGACGCGGGTGGGCCCCGCAGAGCAAGCAGGGGGCTTGAGCACCAGGCTCTGCAGTCAGACTCCACGGGCTTGCATCCACTCAGCTTTCGTGAGTCTCGGGTGAGCTACCCTGGCCAGTCAGCCTCAGCCTCCTCTTCTGTGCAATGGGCTGATGTGGTCGTTGTCTCGTGCGTGTGCTGAAGACTCACTGAACACGGTGTAGGCATGTGAGCAGGCAGCTGCGGCCACGTCTGCCATGAACATGGCCTCTGCCTTTGAGCAGCTCACAGTCCAGTCGCACATGAGGAAGGCAGCAGTGAATGGTTTGAACACAATCAGATAGAGCCAAATAAAACAGTCACTGAAACGTCCATCGGTGAAGGGCTGCTCAAGTCAGTTATGGCAGGTTTTAAAACAATAATAAATCGATCCATATGTTCTGATATGAGTCAAGATGCTGAGCTTATTGTTAAGTGGGGAAAGCAACATGCTGAATGTTTGTGTGATAGAGAAAGAGATGGATGGAGGTGAGTAAGTAGGTAGAGACCATTTTTATAAATACACAAACATGTTCTGGAAAGATACACAATAGACTGTAAACAGTGATTGTCTGAGGATTGGAACTGCAAGGAGCAGGTTGTGGAAGGCACAGTCAAGATTTTTTTCTTATTTTTTACTTTATACTTTGCTGTATAGTGTGGTTTTTTTCCTATGTAGTACTTGAATCTTAAATAAAACTTTGAATTCACACACATACAGACACACACAGACACATCTGTGAGAACTGGGTTCTGACCACGAGAAAATTCAGGAAAGAAAAGGGAGAGACATCATGGGATGCTGGAGCCGGGAGTGGCTTTATCCATGTGTTGTATTAATAATAGCTTCCATGGCTTTAGAATGAGGGAGGCAAGGCGTCGATAGAACCAGAGCAAAAGCAGAGCATCAGGGCTGGAGAGGAAGCTTCCGAGGCCTGTCCAGCAGCGAGGGGGTGGCTGGCTGGACTGAAGGGAAAAGAAGACGATGCAGAAGAAGGAGGCGGCCAACCCTTTCACTAAAATGTATCCGTAAAAAAATAAAATCAGGCCGAAATAGGAAAAAAAGAAAAAAGAAAGAGATTTCTTCCAACCTGAGAGAGCGTCACAAACCCCAGCGGCACCAGGGCGGCTGGGAGTCAACTCAACCGTTCTCGAAAGCAACCCCCACAAGGCTGCATCATAAGCACCCGGCATCTTCTAATGTAGCTTTATTCATTTACTAATGTTTGGCTGTGCTGGGCCTCTGTTGCTGCGACGGCCTTCCAGCTGCGGCAGGTAGGGGCTCCACTCTCCACTCCCGTCGTGGTGCCAAGCTTCTCACTGCGCGGGCTGCTCTCGTGAGGGCATGGGCTCTGGGCACTCGGGCCCCAGGAGTTGGGGCTCCTGGGCTCCAGAGCACAGGCTCAGTAGCTCTGGCCCACGGGCTTAGCTGCTCCAGGGCATGTGGGATCTTCCTGGCCCAGGGATGGAACTCAGTTTTTCTCTCTCCATCGCTCCTCCCAAATGTCTTCCCATCTCTCTCCCTCTTCTTCCCCCCTTCCCCTGCTCCTGCCTTCAGCCTCCTCCTGAGGGGCCCCGGAGAACACCTTAGACTAGCACACTTCCTTCCTCAACCGTGAAAGCCATCGGCCCCCTGTGGCCAGCAGGTGTCAGAGAGACACGCCTGGAAACCTCCTGGGAGGAGGAGGCTTCTGGGCTCAGCTCCCCGCAGCCCCCAGGCGCAGGGACCCAGCGAGCAGGTTTCTCAAAGCCCTCCTAACTGCGCGTTACCAGGGGCTTGCGGAGGATGGCACAGCACGCAAGGCCTGGACTCGACTGCCAGCTCCTTCCAACCCAAGGACCTTTCGTGCAAGCACTGCATACTGTCTGTGCCCCGAAGCAGGCCAAAATCCCCTAAGTGTTTCCAGGGCGTAAGTTCAAGTAACAGAATATTCACAATGGAATCAACATTGTTATCTCAAAATTATATTTTTATATGGGAGTGTAGGGCTTCCCAGGCGGCTCAGTGGTAAAGAATCCGCCTGCCAAGCAGGAGATGTGAATTCAGTCTCTGGGTCAGGAAGATCCCTTGAAGAAGGAAATGGCCACCCACTCCAGTATTCTTGCCTGGGAAATCCCATGGAGAGAGGAGTCTGGTAGGGACAGTCCATGGGATCGCAAAAGAGTTGGTCACGACTTAGTGATGAATCAATAAATAGGAGTGTATTGCATTATGTATTTTTGTAGCTTACCTGCCTTGCCTGGGAAAGAGGATACCCAAACATTCCAAGGAATAACTCTTGCTGTAATGCAATGTAGCTTCAAGTTTTGGTACAGAAAAGACTTTGGTGGCTTATGTGAGGATGGAGGATACTAATATCACCTATCGGTTAAGGCTTAGTCAAGTTCGTCTCAGATGTTCTTGTGCCGAGCGGTCTGCTGGGGATCTCACTGAAATGTGGATTCTGATTCTGAAGCCTGGGGGTGGCCTGGGACACTAACTATCCAAGAGCTTCCAGAGGTACCGATGCTTCTGGTCCTCAGACTACACTCTGAGAAGCAGGAATTTAGACTTGATGCCTCTTTTCTCGTCTGTCCCTCTGAGCTGCAGTATGACTTCCCTGGACTTACGGTCCCTTTGCCTGGGGAACCTCTCCTTCATGGAAAGAAATTTAAAATTATTTTTTTGGCTACACTGGTGCATAGACAAGTGTATAATATTCTCTGCTGAAACACTGGGCATCCCTGGTGACTCAGACAGTAAAGAATTTGCCCACAATGCAGGAGACCCGGGTTCAGTCCCAGGTTTCGAGAAGATCCCCTGGAGAAAGGAAAGGCAACCCACTCCAGTGTTCTTCCCTGGAGAATCTCATGGACAGAGGAGCCTGGTGGGCCGCAGTCCGCGGGGTCACAGAGAGTCGGACACGACTGAGCGACTAACGCTACTGCTACTACTGAAACACATTCTTTCATCTCAAAGTTCATTTCTTCTTCCAATTTCCAGGAATTGAAAATATTTTCATGGAGACCTCATATTGTGGTTCCCAGGAACTGTCTCCCTGGTGCCCAAAATAGAAGCTGGTCCCACTGACCCTTACTGATTGTGTGCCGAGACTCTCTGAGTCTCTATTTCCTCATCTGCAAAATGGGGATCCTAGGGGCTGTCCCATTGTTTTCTGTCTTTGAACAGGGCCTGGTATATAGCAAATGCCCTGGAAATGTTAGCTTTTGTTGCTAAAAGTTGCCCAACTCCTGGTAACTGTCATTGTCTCATGACCTATTGAAAGTCAGATTCTACATACATTACTGCTCCCCTCTTAAAGCTCTGCTTGATATGTCCTACTGGTTACATGACCTGGATAATTTCCATAAATTAACCTCCTTTACCTTCCATTTCTGTGCTACCCCGCTGTTCCCCTTCGGCAAGGCCCCCATCATCTCTTGGATGAGGCCGACAGCAATGCCACAGTAACTTCTGCCGTGACACTCTACCTCCCGCCAACGCTCCGCCATTCATTTGCAGCTCGCCCTCTAAGCTCATCATTTCGATAGAAAGGCGATACAGCCCTGATGGATCTTGAATTAGCTGTCGATTTCCCTGCCTGTCACTCAGGGATGGGGAGGGAACCACAGGGCTAATTGCACCAGGCCCTGCCATCACTGTTTGAGTGTTCCTTGTTGCTTTTAGCTCTTGACTCCTCTTATTTTCAGTTCCTCAGTTCCAAGACTCCATCCATTATAAGGCATAACAGAGATTGAGCAAAAGCTTTATTTGGTGGTGAGGGTGGGTGAGAACAGAGGAAAAAACCCTACATATTAAATATACACACAAATTGCAAATTGCACCCCAATTTCATGTGAAAATTGATAGTTGCAGAGTGAAGAAGAGGTGATCATATTTTATGAGGGTTAATAAAACACCCAGTCTCATTAAGAAAACAGTCATCACTAGGTCCTCAGCCTCACTTTATAGGAAGATAGACCAAAACTGCATTTAATTTTCCTTTGTAATATTTTTTGAGCCATCCACATAATCATGGCATCCAGGCCCCACCTGATAAATGCAGAATCTGCTGTAGATTTGCATTTTCAAGGCGTAGTCTTTTTTTTTTTTAATTATTTCCTCCTACAGGAATTCCTATCACACATACTCTTTGAACTAATAATTTCAGTTCATAAGTTTTCTTAGGCACTTTACATAGCAAGTCAAAGTATTCATTCATTAGAAGCAGAGCCTGAGCTTTAGCGTGATTTCTAGAAAGGAGAGGCAAGTCAACATCCTGCCAGTTGGTCGGCCTGTTTTCTGTTCGATATCTTCATCACAAATCTTTCCCTTTGATACAGTTTTAGATCTCACTGCCTTTATTGATGGAAATACTGATGCTTCTATTACAAAAGTCTCTCTTTCCTCCAAAGGGATTTCCATCTGAGTGTCTTTTCCTTGTTCATTCTTCCAAGTAATTCTTCCAAGTTTACTCGTACCATTTCCAGCCCTGCTCTCCTCTGCCAACCTCAATTCTAAAACGGAAACTGGGTGGAGGGATTATCAAATCTCTCTAAGGGAAATGTGGAAAATATTTAGAAATATTCACCCAGCTTTACTTCTAGTCGTCATTACTTAGTCACAGGTGCTACATTAGTAATTTTCGCCTCGCAGAAAATGCACAAGCTGTTTGGGAGCTTTGTCAGGAGCGCTGTGATGACGGAGGCTCTGGACAGGTCAGAGGTGGGACATCAGAAGGACAGGCTGACCAGACAGTTGACAAGGTTTCTGAGCCCCTGGAGCCCCGGCCCGAGTGGGCCTCCTACGGGAGGGCACAGGACAGACACCTGGTAAGAAACATCCAGCCATCCACTCTCCCCTCCGGTTTTCAGGGTCCCAGCCGCCACCGTGCAGGCTGCCTCTCTTGTTAAACATCCCTCCTTGGCAGCATTGCTTCACATAGACCTAAAGAGCCTTGGGCACTTCCACACCAGTCCCTTATACATTTTAAGTGTTCAAACCAAATCATACCAGGGCCAGAGAAGATAAATGCCAGTTTTTTTTTTGTTGTTGTTGTTTTTCCCCCATCGTCAAGGTAACGATAACAGATTCACTAGAATTTACATAGCACCAAAGTCGATTTACATGCTTATTTACTCTGTTGTTCTCTTTTAAAAAAATGGAGTTACCCTAGCAACTGTAATATCACATGATGTTCAGACTAACCGTAATAGAAACACCTTCTGAAAAGAAAATACACATTTCACTAGATACATCGTATAGATGCATAAACTGTTGTTTATAGAATTTTGATCCATTTAGAAATGATTGGGTGTGGTGCATGCAGCATTGAGTCCTTCCTCCCATTAATTACCTCGCTGGCTTCAGAGATGCTAGAGTGAGTTTAGAGGCTGGTGGGGGCGGCGGGGGTTGGGGGGCGCACCCGGGGAGAGCACTGGAGCCTCTGTGGAGCTTGTTGATTGAACCGTCAGCTGTGTGTCATGAGTCCATCAGCAGAAGGAGCCCATTACCCAGTTCCATCTTTTGTTACCCTTTTGCATATGGGTAGAATTTATTACTTCATTCAAACTTTGTTCTAATTTTAAGACGGATGGTATTTTCCCTGGAGGGACGGTTGGCTTTGTCTAAAGCAGAACACTCTGATGAACTACTTTAAAGTAGAAGAAACCACCAAGAAATTGCACAGCCTTGGTCACTGTCAGCCAATTTGGGTTTCAGTCAAGTTTTGCAAATTAATTTGCGTAAGCACAGGGTGAAATATAGCTTTTCTCAGGGGTCACACCAGGGCAGCTGTTCCTGGTTTTGGCTGAGTCTGGCCCGCTCAGGAATACATCAAGGAGTTCTCAAAGGAGAACTCTATCGTTCCAGAAATTCGTGTAGGAAGGTCCACAGTTGCCAGGGTCCTCCTACAGTCTGCTTACATCTGTTTGATTAGGAACAAGGAGTGGGCTTGCTGGGTCGGACGTGTGGCTTCTAGGAATCAGAGTTTTGAGCTCGCAGAAAACAGAAATCAGATTCCACACGTTGTATTCAAACTCTCTCCAAAGGTGGCTGCTATGGTGGTGGTTTAGTCGCTCGGTCATGTCCGACTCTTTGTGACCCCAGGGACTGCAGCCCGCCAGGCTCCTCCGTCCATGGGATTTCCCCAGGCAAGAATGCTGGAGTGGGTTGCCATGCCCTTTTCCAGGGGATCTTCCTGACCCAGGAATTAAAAACAGCGTCTCCTGCATTGCAGGCAGATCCTTTACCACTGAGCCACCCATACTTCCCAATGGTGGTCATGCCCTTTGCTACACCCCCAGCTGTGTGTGGTGACCTCTGACCCCCACTTCCGTTTTCCTGGCCTCCCCTCACCCCAGTATGCCCAGCTCTTCTCCCTTCTTCTCATGAGCCTCCATCCTCTGCCGCTCCGTGTCTTTGAACTTCCATTTATCCCGACTTGCCCTCTAGTATGTTCACACGGCTCGATGGTCATCTGTTCAGAGAGGCTTTGCCTGGCCACTCTTGCCAAAGAGCCTCTCTGTCCACCTGCTTTTTTTTCTCACAGCTGCCATCCCTCTCTGAAATGCTATTGTTTGTTTAAGTGTTTGCTTGCTTCTTGTCTGTTTTCCCCAAAAGACAGTAGATGCCACAGGGCAGGGATGGTGCTGTTCCTCGCCTGGCTCCTGGCGCCTGGGACGTAATCGCTGCTCTGTACAATATTGACTCTAAAAATGAAAGACTGAAAGAAAGTCTGGATGACTTCTCTTTCTAACAGATCAAGGGAAGTAAACAGAAACTCAGAGCCTCTTGAAAACAAATAACTCTGGAAAGAAAGAGAGGTCTGGAAAGGTGGACTGAATTTACAGAAGCAGAACCAGCCTTTGACAAATTAGAATCGGTGGAGAGTGAGGAATGCAGGCCGTTACTTTGCTCAGACAGCTGTCCTGAGATGGTACTGCTGACCATAGACGTCAGATGCAGCAGTACATGGCTTTAAAAAAAAAAAAAACTAAATGAATGAGGCCGATAAAGAAGGGACGGTCACAGCACCTGGGCTCAATTCTCTGCCTCTGAGCCCGGGGCGTTAGGAAGTCGTGCCTGGTCAGCCCGCGTGGCCGCCATGACGCCGGCTCTGTGCCTTGGTGGTCCGGGCGTTCCTTCCTGCCGCCCTCTGCGCTCGCTCCTTCCTCCCTCCACCTCTCTCCCCCCGATTCAAGGCTCGGAGCTGTGTGTGAGCAGGTTCCTCACACACACCCGTGTGTGTGTGCACATGTACACACACGGCTCGCTCACATGTTTCTCACAGGAAAAAAAAAAAAAATGGCCACACACACGCTGTCAGCAATTTCTTGGCCACACCGACGAAGACCCTGACTGGCGCCCCAGCCCCGATCCCCTGACGTGAAGGCCGCGGTCACTGCCTCGGGTCTTGAGGCCGCCACAGTGTCGTCTTCCGGAAGGTCTGTGGTCACAGGCGGGGCTGAGAGGAGCCGCTTGAAGGGAATGGCGGTGGCGGGAGCGGCCCTCGGCTGCCTGCTCGCCGCGAGGGTGCGGTGGGAGCGCGGGGAAGACGAGGACGCGCTCGCTGGTGAGCCAGGCGCCCACAGCGCCCGGAAGCCCCGGGGTGTGGGGACACGCGGCCAGCGCCCCTCCCCGGACAGCGCAGGGCATGTTCCGCGTGTCTGTCTTGCCGTCTGTCTCACGGCTGTTTCTCCTCCCAGCCCTGGCGCCGTGACTGCACAGCCAAGCCCCTCAGACAAGCCCCGTCCCCTCCTCCGGCCCTCGCCTCCCCCCAGCACCGAGGCCTGTCGTCCCTTAAGGAACTCGAAATGTCTCGTGGATCGGATTCCATCCCCAGAATTCACGGAGCACCCACCCTGTGCATGGCTCTGTTAGCAAAAACAGAACCTCCAGATGCCTGAGAGAAGTTTTAAGGTATCTTTCTGAATTCTAAGGTAGCTTTTCCTGAATGTTTTTGAGAGATCAAAACTTGTTTTTCACAAGCATTATTTTCCCTTTTAAAAAATAACCTTTTTTTAAAAAGTGATAGAAGCAAAACATGTGAATTGTAGAATGTTAGAAAATAGAGACCGACAAAAATAAGCAAATAAAAACATATTATTCTCAGTCACTCAGATTTTACCACTATTGTGGGTGAACTTCTAGAACATTCTCTGTGTGTATATATATTTGAGTAAGATGAGATCGTAATATGTAGCCTATTTTACAGACTACCATTTTTGATTAGTAATGTCTATTTTCCATTTTAATCATATTAGTCTTTTTAATACCCAGACCATATTCATATCTTTCCAGTTGCACAGAAATGTTTTCAGCTAAATTGATCAAACTACTACAAAATCAAGGACCTCATGTTGTTTAGCCCCATCATTTTTTTAATCTAATATGATTACTTTATCATGACCCAGAATTGAAGAAGGGATCAAGCCAATAGTCCTGAGGAATATCTTCCTTCTGAATTTGTCAGAGCTTCTCTTTGCCATCTACTTGCTCCTCCATCCCTTATAGAAGTGATATATAAACTCTTGGGTTCAAAACAAACTTGTTTTTATTAGAACACATCAGAAGTATAGGTTCCATTGAAATACATCTGAAAACATATAATCTGTTTGCCCCAAAATTAGAGGTGCTAAAAATAGCCTCTGCACTAAAATGGTGGCAGTTTGATTGCTCCAGACACTTACCCCCTTGCAACTAGAAAGTAATCTGTGTGACTTTATGGACTCTCTAAATGGATGTCCAGTTCCACATCAACCGTCTGCTTAATGGTTTCAATACTAATTAGTAATCCTTTGCCTGAACTGATAATTAAGGAGTTTGAAATGATGCATTTCTACATCTATTTTCAGAGTACAGTCTTTTATTGATTCTCAGATTTTCTTCTTTTATCGTGACTTCTGTAACTTGTGGTGGAGGATGGTGCAAGTTGAACGTTACAGCAAATGGTGTCATAGAGCCTGGCCATCGGATGGGTTTCCCACCAACGTGGGCTCCCCCCACTGTTGTCTCTCAGTGCTCCTCCACGTCTCGCCCAGGGACCCTCATTGATTGGATTTCTCCCTACCACATGTGCCTGCCCTTGTGGTTCTTGTCGTTCAGTCACTAAGTTGTGTCCAACTCTTTGTGACCCCATGGACTGCAGCATGCCAGGCTTCCCTGTCCTTCACTATCTTCAGGAGTTTGCTCAAATTCATGTCCATGGAGTCGATGATGCTGTGTAATCATCTCATCCTCTGCCACCCTCTTCTTCTCCCGCCTTCAATCTTTCCCAGCATCAGGGTCTTTTCCAATGAGTCAGCTCTTTGCATCAGGTGGCCAAAGTATTGGAGCTTCAGCTTCAGCATCAGCCTTTTTGGTGAATACTGAGGGTTGATTTCCGTTAGGATGGGCTGGTTTGATCTCCTTGCAGCCCAAGGGACTCTCAAGAGTCTTCTCTAACACCTGAATTCAAAAGCATCAATTCTTTGGTGCTCAGCCTTCTTTAGGGTCCAAACCTTCATCCATACCTGACTACTGGAAAAACCATAGCCTTTAACCAGGGCCTTTGTCAGCAACGTGACGCCTCTGCTTTTTAGTATGCTGTCTAGGTTTGTCATAGCTTTTCTTCCAAGGAGCAGTGGCTTTTAATTTCATAGCTGCAGTCACTATCCACAATGATTTTGAAACCCACGCTTTATTTAGTTATTTGCTTATTATCTTTATTCATATTGTCCTCTGATTTAAGCTAGTGGTGTGCTCAAGTCAGCTTGCACTGTTTAGCTAGAGCTGACTGTGTATATCTCTAACTCCTTTAGTGGTTTCTTGACAGTGTCCGTGGCAAGCATATTTACACCATGGAAATTGGCAAATGATACGGTTTAGGACTTTTTAAAAAAAGCTTTTTCGAAAGCTAGGTTTTAAACATTTACCAGCCCACTGTTTCTTTCAGCCATCAATTTTTAAATCTGACTCAAAAGCAGAATTCCCTGAAGAATTTTCCATAATACACATTTCAAGCCCCCACCCCCACCCCCGGCAAACCTGCTAAGTCAGAAACTCCAGACTGGAAGCTCTGCAAGTCTGTGTCTTTGATAAAACTCTGCAGGAAATTGAGACTTCAAGGACCCCTAGTCAAGTGGTCAGCTCTAGAAAGAAAGCCCTGTCTGTGTGCTCGAGCCCTCCTCACTTTTTCCGAGCAGTTCTCGGTCTCCATTCTTGCCACCTGTGCTGTTTGAGGGGCAAGACCGCAAACAAAGGTCGCCCAGATACTGAGGATGGTTTCTTTCCACCTGCTTGCAGGCATTCACCCCACTGCTCTCGTCAACTGTCACCCACCTTTGCTCAGAGTCCTTTATCCCATTTCCGAGTCATTCTGTGTCTGCCGCCCACCACGTGGAGAGGGAGGCGCGGCTCATTGGCAGTCTTTCCTCATCAATCACTTCCGGATGGGTCACTTCTTTGCGATCTAAACATGAAAGCCTGCCCCCTCAGGGGCGGAGTGTGGGCAGGGGCATGAGGGTTTTAAAAAACCATTTCGGAGCCAGACCTACAGAAACCCCTGAGGCATCATCTCCCTAATTGCACCTTCGCCGTTTATCACCGAGCCGGTAGTTCCAGGGGCCCCTGCCTCTGCGCGTGTGTAACCAAAGTGAGTTTTAAGCTGCAGAGGGAGCTGCCTAATCAATTTCCTTGGCCTGAGCCTCTTAGAATCCAATACAGCACAGATACAGGATGGTGATGATAATCTGACACTCACCACATGACTGGGGGCTAGACAGCGCCCACTGGATAAAAAAATGTCACACCCAAATGACTATCATTGGCCTCCAGTTCCAACACAACACCCAGAAAACATTGCAGCATTATGAGAATTCCTGTTCCCTCTGTCGATATTTTCAAGATGGTTCTTACCTCTGAGCAGGCATCGATTGCATATAGGTTAGGACCCCCAGTGTCATTTGTCATTTCTGATATAATATCGTGTTATCGTTTAAAGCCGTAATGGGAGAGGTGTCTGTGCTTAAAGCAAACCCGTGTCTCGGGCTTTGATAAATGGTTCGATGAGCTTGGTTTCTGCAGCAGTGAGTAGCTGGCTGGCTATTTGCTTTACCTTTTATCCAAGAATAACTGTGTGATGGGTTCTGGAAGCGAGCAGTATCATTTTGTCAGATGTGGTTCATGGCGAGCCGGGTGGTCCTAGCAAAACAGCTGTGGGATTTTAGCACCCGACAGGATGTTAGCGGAGGGCCTGTGTAAATCTGAAACAACTCAAGCTCCACATGGCTGCTTTCGGTTGAAAAGTTCTCAGTGCTGCTGGGTTTTTGTTTTTTTTTTTTAAGGTGAGAGGACAGGAAATACTGATGGGAAGAAGGGGGGATATGTGCTTTAGATAGTAATAATTTTATTCAGACAGAGCCTTTCTGAGAAGGAGCACTTTGAAGGGAAAGGTAGAGCCATAAGCAAGGAAAATATGAAACCAGTAATGAGTGACTGCCCTTAGCCCAGGCCAGCGGTGCAATCCGACTCCCGGCGGCCTGACTCACACAGCTCCAGCTGCCCTTGGATAAGTGACCCGCCTGCTGGTAGCGTGACTCTTCATCCATCATTGGAACCCTCGAAAATGTGGCCTGAAGCAGGTCTGGAGGGCTGTCTGTGCCAGCACCCGAAGATATTCGTGGGTTGCAACCGCGGTACTTAATCCATCAGAGCAGGCAGTTTGTCAGAACAAATAGCAATGGTTTTGTGCCCATAGTTCCCTTCTCAAAATTCATGAAAACCCAAATGCTTGCACGATTTCAATGCAGCTTTGCATGGCGGCAAAGGCTGTCATTTCTCTCTGCCTTCTTTAAGGGGGAGAAGGGCCGGTCATGGATCATTACGTAAATGGCACAACGGTCATATTCCCCCAGCTCTAAATCTGGAAGGAGGTTTGGAGAAGTACCTGACAGGAATTTTTGCTCCTACCAGCAGGAGCGTCCACCCATCCTTGGCTTTCAGAAAGGTTCTCTAAGTTTTCAGTGTTCAGTGTCAAATGTACACTCAGCCAGGGATACAAGGCTGGGATGCTAAGAAACTGTGTTTTTGAGAGTCTGCCCTTAACCTTGCTATCCTGGGGAACAGCAAAGTTTTTTGCCTGGTGAGTCCATACTTTCTCAACAGCATTATTTTTAATTAATAAAATATACTTGCTAGGCAAGAGAGAGGGTTTGCAGAATCAACAATGACTATACGGCAAAGAATGGGTTTTCCAAGTGACGCAGTGATAAAGACTCTGCCTGCCAATGCAGGAGATGCAAGAGACACGAGTTTGATCCCTGGGTCGGGAAGCTCTCCTGGAGAAGGAAATGGCAACCCACTCCAGTGTTCCTGCCCGGAAAATCCCATGGACAGAAGAGCCTGGAGGGCTACGGTGCATGGGGTCACAAAGACTCAGACGCGACTGAGCATGCACATACATATGCATGAGGCAAAAAAAAAAAGTCTACAAGCGTCATTAGGACCTGGTGCCAATCAACAGAAGAAATAGGTTCAAATATGTATATAATTAGATACATGTTTCTAGATTTATCATATACACACTCAATATGCAAATATGTATTCATAAACATTCATATTTTTGTAAATGTAGTATGTGTCTGTACTGGTTACCTAACCTGATCAGTACCATGCCCTGTACTTGTATTAGTATTTTAAAATTGTGTGCCTACTGTATGTCAGGCATTTATGTACCTTGGTGCATTTTTTCCTCAGAGTATCTTTTAAGGAAATGGGATTATCCCATTTTTCAGATGCAGAGGATAAGTTTAGAAAGTGCTGCCTATCATTTGCCCAAAAGCAGGTTCTCAGCTCAGGCCATTTTTAATAGGTCACACAAGGATTTGCATGTCATTTATTGTGCAAGCTGGAAGTTGTGATGAGATGTACCAATATAAAGAAAGAATTCACTCTCAGATATTATAAAACCAAGGACTAGCAGAGTTCCAGACAAAAATACTTCTGTCTCTTTTTATGAGATTCCCAGAGTAAAGATAGTTGAACCTAAGGTTCTTGTTACATTACACCCAGCAGGAACAGGGCTCAGTATTACCAGATCACTTGATTTTTCCATGTTTGTTTGTTTGTTTATTTGTTTGTTTTCAGAAAAAACTGTCTGTATGAACTTTTAGAAGTTTTTCCATATCTTTATGACTTGTGTCTCTGTGTGTGTGCTAAGTCACTTCAGTCGTTTCCCATTCTGTGTGACTCTATGGGCTGTAGCCGACCAGGCTCCTCCATTCATGGGATTCTCCAGGCAAGAATCTTGGGTTGCCATCTCCTCCTCCAGGGATCTTCCCGACCCAGGAAATGAACCTGTGTCTCCTGAGGCTCCTGCATTGCAGATGGATTCTGTGCTGCTGAGTCACTCAGGAAACCCATGATTTGTAAATATTGGCAACTAATTCACCTCTTTTCAAAATACTAACAGTTTAAGCAAAACACATTTGTGGGCACATATCCCCTGGAGGAAGGCATGGCAGCCCATTCCAGTCTTCTTGCCTGAGAATCCCCATGGACAGAGGAGCACGGTGGGCTGCAGTCCTTGGGGTTGGACACGACTGAGCACGCGGCCCATGGTCTCGGTGACCCACTGACTCCTGTTGACTCATCCTGCTGGCCTTGCTTCAGTTCTGGGGTGTGGCGGGGCAGGGGGGCGGCTCATGGAATATGCCTCACTGCACGCTCTGGCATAAAACAACCGTGGGCGGTTCCTCCCTGAAACGGACATGCTTCAGGCTGTGCCAGGAAGGGCATCGCCTACCCCGCCCCGTGAGTTGAGAGCACTCCCCTGGTCCAGGTGGGGCTGGATTGTTTCTCTGCTTCCTTCATGCTCTAAAGCTCTAGGGCTGCTTTCTTTTTTAAAGACATCAGGTATGGCAGGGCCTGCATGCATGTCCCCTTCTCATCAGATGCACCCCCGGAGCAGACCTTGCTGAACCCTACGAAACTCGAGCTGACCCAGCCTCTGCCGTCCTTGGTCATGTCTCCCCAGCCATTTCGCACATGCATTTCCCTTCAGCTCCTTGGGGTTCCTTTCTTTCTCTTCTTCAAAGATCTCCCTCAAACTCATTTCCTCCTTTGAGTCTTGACACTGTCATTTTCCCTGCCTGGATTGACCTTCCATCCTGTCTTTCTTTGACTGATTCCTTCTTATACGTCATGTCTCACCTTCCCAGAGTGACCCTCCCTGACCCCTGAGCTACAGGGATGTGCCCCCCCAACACCCTGCCAGCCCTGTGCAGTCCTATCCTGTCCTCCATCCATATCAGTTGTCAGCATCCCAGGGTATCTCATTTATTTCTTCCTTTATCTATTTATAGAACCTGCCATTATCGTGATTAAAAGGGGGTAGATTCTCCAGCCAAACCACCTTGATTCAAACCGTAGATCTGCTGCTTCTTCAGTCTGCAACAGTGGGCAGGTCACCTCTCCTCTCCATGCCTCAGTGTCCTCGTCTGCAAAATGGGGAAATTGGAAAAATAGTCATCATAATAGGGGGCTTCCGTGGTGGCTCAAACGGGGAAGAATCTGCAATGCAGGAGACCCAGCGTTCGATCCTTGGGTCGGGAAGATAATAGTAATAGTACCTTACAGGGGTGTTACAAGAATTAAATATATTACTGTTGGTAAACTGTTTAAGACAAATGTTTATGAAATGTTTGGAATAATGGCTGGAACATAGTATGCATTATATCTGGACCAGCAGTGACTATTGGGCCTTCCTGATGGCTCAGTGGGTAAAGAACCACTTGCAATGCTGAAGATACAGGAGACGTGGGTTCAGTCTCTGGGTTGGGAAGATCCCCTGGAGAAGGAAATGGCAACCCACTCCAGTATTCTTGACTGGAGAATCCCATGGACAGGGGCGCCCGGTGGGCTACACTCCAAAGGGTCGCAAAGAGTCAGACACGACTGAGCGACTATGCACACAGTGACCGTTGTTATTGTTATTAATGTCACCCTCATCACATCATCATCTCCTACATCTAGAATGTAATTTCTTCATGAGAATAGATGCCAGCTCTCTTCTTAATCTCTGCTTTCTTCTTGCACGGCACAGAGTAACTGCTCAGGAAATATTTATAGAACAAATGAATGATGGAAAGGAAACTTTGAGGAGCCAGTACAATAGAATACACTTATCATTGCATGGTTAATTGCGTAAATGTCTCTCTCTTTCTTTGTGTACCCCTATCTCTGTATGTCTTTCTGTATAGGTGTCTCTCTCTCTCTTTCGTTAAATTAAAATAAGGATGAGGATAAAGTGCCAGGAAAGCTGGGAAAACGGTTCACGAGGTTGCCCAGTCAGGGGCTTCCTCGCGAGCTGATATCTGAATAATAATGCCCCACTTGAACCAGCGGCCCCCCATTAACGACTTTCACCAACAGGGTTCAAACACAAGGAAGTGGCAGCGGCAACAGCAGGACCACTCTAGTCATCCTAACGATGCGGGGTGGTGCTGCCGCGCGCTCCTGGGCAGAATGGAGAATGGAGGAGAAAGCCCCCACTCGGCGTGCCGAGGTGCCGCGTTCAACAAAGGAATCCTGCCATTCCAGACTGCCGGGACCTTTAAAAATAAAAGATGTGCTGTATTTCCAGTACTATTCAGTATTCATGAGGCCTCGCAGCTTGTTGTAAGGCAAGATGAAAACAATACTCAGTAGATTTTCATAAGTGACATGTAACTGTAAGATTGATAGATGATGCAGTTTTAATGTATGTGAAGTTCAAAACCAACATCAAAGCTGCACGCCACCTGAACACTGCGTTCCAAGCCCACGTTTCTCCCCCAGGAGAGATGTGAGGAACCCCAGCTCCCCCCAACCCTCCTGCATCAATAGAACAAAAAGTGGGCATCGTCTTAAGTAAGGGTGAGTGTCTCCTGAACCCCCACGAGGACAGTGTTGGTATGTTTTCACTGATGTAACAGGGGTCCTTGTGTACACTTTCTTGTTCAAATTAATATGATGGATCATGAATGGTTAAAGACCTCTACTTCCGCTAATCGATGGCAAAGATGGTGGTTAGTGCGCCTGGGGACTCAGGAAGCAGAGTGGTTGGGTGAACACTAGGCGTTCCCTAGAAGACCCTTGCTTTGTAAGTTCATAGTTTATTGGCCACTATGGCTTTGTTATGTATTACACACACACACACACACACACACACACACACACACACACGGTTATACATTACATGTGAAGCATTACCTATCATATATGCATATGTATTATTCCATCCGTCTGTCCTAAGTTGCTTCAGTCGTGTCCAACTCTTCATGACCCCATGGACTGGAGCCCAGCAGGCTCTTCTGTCCATGGGATTCTCCAGGCAAGAATACTGGAGTGGGCTGCTACTTCCTCCTCCAGGGGATCTTCCTGACCCAGGGATCGACCCGAGTCTCTTACGTCTCCTGCATTGGCAGGCAGGTTCTTTACCACTAGCGCCACCTGGGAAGCCCCGATGTGCATTAAAAGATGCAGCTAATTAACCATGTACATTGTCTCTAACTATGTAATATGGAGCAAATGCAGAGTTTTAAGAATTTTCATGGTCAGCCTCAATCAAGCACCATTTGCCTCTATACTTGTCCCATAAATGACCCTTAAAGGAATGTTGTAAACCTTGTATCTTCGTTTTTGAACCCTTCTTTCCTTTGTCTTATCACTTGTTGCTAACGTTGATTGAACACTGGGATCTGCCGAGGTCTGAAGAGGAAGTACTGTGGAGAGGCTCGGCATGGACAGAGTGATGACGCAGGCTAGAGGGAAACACATACACGCCAGCGGGCACGCTTACACACGCAACTGTTTCTACATTGACGAGTCTTGGCTTTTTTTCATTTTCTTCATCCCTTCTCATTTGAGAGGACGGGACTTGGGCTTCTGTTTTTATTTTGCTTAGTTCCAGTCTGGTTAACTCAAAATGGATAAGATTTGAAAAGTAAACATTAAAATGTCACAGTATTAGCAGTGATTTTGTGAGGTCTTTCTGTGGATGAGCCAATGCTTAAAGAGCTTTATGCGCAAAGCAACCCTAAAAGTCAATATTGTTATTAGCCTAGTTTTAAGAAGGGAGGAGCTGAAGCTCAGAGTGGCTGATCAACTTACTGAAAGTCACACAGCTCAGAAGCAGGAAAAGGTTGCCTTTTACTGTCTCTGTCGGACAGACGTGAGCGAGAAGCAAATGTCAGAGCAGCATCATGGGCCATTTAAGCACTGATGTTGTTCTAACCCTTCCCTGGTTAGAAAATGTGATTTGTGTATGTCAGACAAGAAGGCTTCCCAAGGGCAGGGACCTTCTCCTTTGTGCATTATATTGTCTGCTGTGGCGCGAGGTCTGGCACAGGGCTGCGGCTGGGTGAGTGACGCTGAGGACAAGGGAGAAAGGTGTCCAGACCGGAGTTCCCAGTGGGTGTTTGGGAGCTGGGAAATCAATGAGGTTTTTCCACTTTTAAGGTAAACACAGAATCAGAGACAAGTTGCAGACTGAAAATATGAGACAGCCATTCGATGAGGGGGGACAGGCCAGACTGTCAAGACCAGGAGCCCTCCTCTGTAGAGGGTCCTGGTGGAGAGGAGAAAACGGAAGTGTGGGAGGTGACGGGACTCACCTGGAGGCACCCAGCTCGATGCTGACAAAGCTCAGAATGGACGAAAGTCTGGGTTCTTTTCCCACAACTGAAGCTTAAGAACTTTCTGAATTTCAGAGCTGGTAATATTTTTCCAGTCTTTCCATCATTTTGGCTGGATTCCGCTGAGAAGGACGATTGGTCTCAGAATTGGAAGGAAGACTGCTAAGGTTGAGATACTGTCTAAACCATCGATGCTACGGTGCTATCATAAAGTTCAGAGTAGGAATCTCCTTGAATCTGAACCTGCAGGCAGAGATGCTGGGCCAGGTGGCAGACGACGATGAGGACACACAGAGCTCACCTGTGTGCTCCACGTGTCCACAGGATCGTGCAAAAGCTGCACGCCAGAGTAAGGTGTTGCATGGTCTGTACAGAATTGTGAAGAACATTCTTCCTTTGGGGCCAAGGGTTTTTTAAAGAGATTTTAAAAAATACTGCACCTGGTTCTCATAGTTCAGCAAAGAACCTCATATCAACTCCCAGAGATTTAGAGAGCAATGAGAACACATTCCAATCTCCTCCTTCCTACTTTCGCTGTCTTGTCTGCTTTCCCTGGGCTCACAACTGCCCCAGACACAGTGCCACTCACAGTCCTGTTGTGCACTCTTGGTGCACCCCGTCCCAGGCATCAAGGCCTTGTGCACGTCCTTGCCCTTCTGCACACCCCCTTTTATAACACTCATCATATTTGTTATTGTTCTCTGTCTCCATGTGACGCCAGAATCTAGTTGAGGACTTGGCCCAGATCTGCCTCATTCATCAGCATATTCTAACCGACAGCAAAGTGCACCGAAAGCATGGTGGATGTTAAATAAATATCTTTAGTGGCTGAGTTAATATAGGCACCTGCCCTTTCTTTCCCAGTGCTCATGACTTTGGAATATTCTAGAACCTCATGGGTGCACTTGTTGAAGGATTGAGGAAGCACATCCCACGTTTCTTGGTGCCCCCACTGCAGGAAAGGAGGTCTCTTCTTCAGCTAAAGGAAACCCATGTTGAATCAAGTAGATGGAAGGCCCACCTTCCTCTGTGACCCTCAAGAAGGGGCCCTTGGGATCTCTTGTGAAAAGAAGGGAAAAGATGACACAGGTGAGCTGGCGGGCATCTCCTCTGCCTCCCGCTCAGGGCCCTGACTTCAGAACACAAGTTCTGTTTCTTGACCTGTCTGTGCCTTCCGGCCACCAGTGGTGATTCATTGATCGGATCTGGGTGTTTTCTAGAAAAACAGTCGGTTGGCTTGTGTTCCATCGATGTCCTCTTGGTATTCTCCACCTCCGGTGACCATCTTCCAGAAGTGCAGGTGCCTTAAACTCTTCTATTTCATTTCCTTTCTGGGATGTTTGTTTTGTGGGGAGCTTAGTGTTATTCCCATTGAAAGCCAGTGGCAGTGACCTTCTTGAAAGAGGCTCGCACCCTGATTTGTAATCTCAGAGAGCAGCCTCCCAAGAGGTAAACTCTCCCCACCGAGGTGAATACCTCGAGTTGGCTTTTTTTAATTAAGGCTCCGCATTGTAACTAGTCAATGTACATTATTGGGAGAGTGAATGTCAATGCCACTGCTTTTTCTTTCTCTCCTTTATCTTTGTCAGTGATTCAAAGACATGATTTATGGTTAGTCTCCGACTCTCAGCATCATCCATCAAGTCCTGGTTTCACTACAGGGCTCCACGTTGTAAATCATGCCGAAGGGTTGTCACTCACTCTCCTTAACCCTTTGGAGGTGTGCTTCAGGGTCACTCTTCAAGAAGGAAACTTTGTGAGATCGCAGTTGAGGGGGGTCCGCCTGGGCAACAGATGGGGGTGTGTGAAGCCACTGGCGTTAATTGTTTGGCCTCAGACGATCATGATTAAGACCTGGGTAAAACCTGGCCCGGGGCAATGCAGCCCACGCAGGCTGAGACACACACAGTGACTTCAGAGACGCCCTGATTCCTGAACCAGCTGTAGTCCCTTCTGCAACGTCTCTTATGGATGTAAAGTGCTGAGTTTCCCTTTGGAATCAATCACAGGCTAGTTCTGACTGTGACCTTGCAAAGATTATAGAATGAGTGCAAAGACCCATTAGCAGCTGCTATTTCAGGCTTTGTAAATTAACAGCCCTCTCCTCCTCCTACTCCCTTTTTTCCAGGCTCTATGGCTCCCTAGCTCTCTGTCCCTTTCTTACACTCGGGAAAGTGGGGAGCAATAGTGAAGGGTGAGGTGGAAGACTGGAATTTGTAGATGGAGAAGCAGGACTTTCTGTAGAATCAGATAACCCCTTCCTGCCAGTCCCTGGCAGTGACCAAATTCAGTCCCCCAAGCCTTTGGGACATGGAACACTGGATATGGGCAAGAATCCAAATAAGGGGCATGGAACAAATAGGGGTGCTTCCCTGTTGGGAGCCTGCAGCTAGTGATCGAGGGTCATTAATGAAAAATATATGTTTGGGATCCATTCGTTCAGAGCCCACAGCCAGTTGATAGCAATTTTATTCCTGAATTATGCATCGCTCTGTTTTGCCTGGGTAAGCTGATGAAAACAACAAATAAATTGGCGAAAGATATATAGGTAAATAAAGTGAAAGGTTGTAAAATATGAACGTTCGTTATCCAAACAGTACTATCCTCCTCCCTTCTAATATACACCCGCCCTTAAAGGGTGTTTGAGGGTCTCAGGGCCTGGATATTTTCAAACACAGAGCATTAAATATGCTCATCATCTTCATTTTGGCAAAGACTTGGCCTCATTGAACGCAAGGGGTTAATGCCCCTCGGTTCACTAGGGTGGTGGTCCTCAGGAGCCCCTTCTCTACCGCCGGTCTCACTTTCCAGCATACAAAATGGCTAGTCTTATTATTTTATCTTTCTTGGAAAGAGCACAAGGATCTTTTCAAACTTTAAATGACCCAGAAGCTATTAATCCTCCTAACAGCCTTGGAAGGCAGGTAAACCCTTGCCGAACCAGTATTTCACTGAGAAAGCCTTCTCCTCCTGCCCACCTCCCTGCTCAGATATCAGATTTATGCGGTATACACAGTGTCTGCAGACCTAACTACAGGTGACTTAGAAATGGGGCGGCTGCAGATTAATGTGCCCATTCAGAATGATGTACTTTATTTTTTTGTGCTGAGAGCGGCCCGGATGGCCTGCTGGTAAGGCGTAACAGGGAGGCCGAGCTCGCCTCCTGCTTGCAGCCGGTCACAGAAAGGGCTTCTGTGGGGCCTCCCTCTGTCTTGAAACCAGCCTCTGCTCTTTGGGCCCCGTCACTAGGACGTCTTCTGTTGATGCTGCGTGGATTTCGTTACGCCTCTGATCCAAAGAGCCAGGCACCAACCATGAGGAAGAGCGCTGTTGTGCTCCTGGGATTATCGGACAACTTGAAGGGAATCCTTCTCCTCTCAGTGAGTGAGGGGGTCCTCCTCTGCTTGTGCTGCTTGTCCCTGGGACCATAATCAGTTTCTCCAGATCTTATCAAGACCCAGAGACAGCATCCCAGAGGCAGGGAGAATTTGTGGCTAAAATATGCTTTTCACAAATTTGAATACGCCACCTAGGGAAGTTCTTAATTAGAAGGCCACCTCGACTATAAGGCTAGGAGGACTAATGACGCTCAGCTTACCTTGACCTCTGATTTGAAGGGACCCTGAATTATATGTAAGATTTTAGAAAGGGGGGGAAAAAAACACAGTTAAATTGAAATCGTTTGGGTAGTTCTGCCTGAACGTAGCCCACTGGCACGATACCTGGTTTCAGGATGTCTGGCTTTGAGGTGTTCAGAATGCCAAATGCCCCACCTTTTAGAAACAGACAGAAGAAAGGCAATCCCCTTAGCCCAACACGGGCATCACTGTACTCTGGTTAAATCCCAGACGATCCTCAGTATCCAGCTGAGTGGCTCAAACCTTCGCTGAACCAGATTTGGTGATACATTCCTGCTAGATGGTAGCGGCAAATTTAAATAAATTGTCTAAATTCATACGCAGCAGCCCACTGGCGGGAAGCCAGGAACAGACAGCTCAGCTCCCGCTTTCCCAAGTCCTGTGTCCCCGGGGCCTTCTTTTTACACAGAATTCTGAGCTGTGTGTGTTTAAACACAGGAGTTACATTCCTTCCTACTACCTTCTCCCTCTGAATCGGTATTTTATTTCCCTCCCCTCAGCCCCACCCCCGTTTTCACTTCTGTTTTGTCAAATAACAGTGTGACTTTGTCTTTGACATTAAGCAGTTGTATATACTTTTAGCAGAGTTTGTTTATTCCATCTGTATTTCCAATCAGTGCGGGAGGTTTACCAAAGCGGTTCATTACTGATTTATTTATGATGTATTTAGATAGCAAATATGGAACTGTCAGCAGTTGCTGGCTAAACAGTGTTGACAGACATTAATAACATATGGTATAGCAATGGAATTATGATCTTTAATTTAAAAAAAAAAAATTTTTTTTTTGATCCTCAACATGCCTTTTGGGGTTTTGCATTTCTTAGGTAGTTGGGTACAGTGGAGTCTTTTAAAGAAAGCTATGTTTTCTTTTTATTTGTAACCTTTGGGGTTTCCTGGTGGTGACACTAACATCTTCTGTGTCTGTTTAGCTGTTCAATTTAATGGAAGACAAATCCTCCCAAAGGTTTAATTTACTCTTGCAAACTGAAATCACTATATTCACACCGTGGGAAATGGCCCTAATTTTCCCAACCTTCAGTCGCCATCAAGCATATAATTTATTTCTCCCCCTTCAATACATTCCTCATTAGAAAACAAAGTTTTTGATATTTAAATGTTACCGATTTCAGATGGAGGAGTCTAGTCTCGGGTTTCTGCAAAATGGTTTTGCAGGCATGGCTGCTCCGCCTTGACAGCCCCCCATTTACACGGGGTCAGAGCAGACAAACCTGTGGCTTTCTCACTTTTGATTGGCTGTTCCTTTGAGCGTACACGATCCTCTCCAGCAACGAGGGGAGAAATTGTTTGACTGGGCTCAGAGGCAAAGCAACTGGTGTAGCAGGGTTACAACAGAAGCTAGCCCATCTTCGTGGAGGCAGGTACGCTCACTGTAGCTAGGCTGTGATCCAACAGGCATCACAATGTCTCTCTGGCCAAAAATTGTTCAATGCTCCTGCAAAATAATCCCATTTTCCAGCATGGAATTCTTTCTCTTGAAAAATGATATCCAAAGGACACTGTAGGTCACAAGAGACAGCAAGGAGATCAAACCAATCAATCCTAAAGAAAATCAACCCTGAATATTCACTGGGAGGACTGATGCTAAAGCTCTAGTACTTTGGCCACCTGATGCGGAGAGCTGACTCATTGGAAAAGCCCCTGATGCTGGGAAAGATTGAAGGCAGGAGGAGAAGGCGACGACAGAGGATGAGATGGTTGGATGGCATCACTGACCCAATGGACCTGAGTTTGAGTAAACTCCGGGAGTTGGTGATGGACAGGGAGGCCTGGCGTGCTGCAGTCCATGGGGTCTCAAAGAGTCCAACATAACTGAGCAACTGAACAACAACAAGAGAAAACCAGAAATTCTCCACGGTAGCCAACACCGGCGATGACCCCCTTTGAGAAATACACAAGTATTGTCTACAATTTCAGGGCTCTGGCGTCCCTGTGAAGCCCAACAAGTGTCTGTGGACCCTATTAAGAAACAAGCTATGATTCAGCTCATCACATTTTTGTGTGTGTAGATGGATGCCCTGAACTGTAGCTCTGGGTCCCTAGAAGGAAAAAGAAAGTGTGGACATGGAATAATTTACCAGACTAAGGGAGTTTAGAGGTCAACCCTGGGAAGAACAGGTCAGTCAATCAGCAGGAATATTTTGTTGAACACCAAGATTCTTTACTAGGCCTTGGGTGACAATTGCCAGAAGATGCAGTGGAGAGAAAGGCAGTGCTGCTTCCTGTCAGAGGGCGGAAGAGGACTGGTTCAGAGCACGTGTGCTCTCCTGAATCCACTCTTGCTTCTGCACTGCGGCAGCTGTGATGTTTGAGCAGTGGCCTGTGAGGGTGAGCGCCGTGAGACCCATTTGGAGATGTGTGCAAGCAAGTGCAAAGGCCCTGCCGTGGAAGCGCATCAGAAATGCCAAGAAATACCTAAGAGGTTAATGTGCCAGGTGCAGAAAACAGAGGTGAGGAGAGGAAATTGAGACAAGTTTTTGAGACACCTGGAAGTGTGAGCTTTGAATGATAGTGTGTGTTAGTCACTGAGTTCGTCACTCACTCACTTTGCGACCCCGTGAACTTGTAGCCTGCCAGGCTCCTCTGTCCACCGTGGACTTCTCCAGGCAAGGATACCGGAGTGGATAGCTGTTCCCTTCTCCAGGGGATCTTCCCAATCCAGTGATTAAACCCGGGTCTCCTGAATTACAGGCAGGTTCTTTACCGTCTGAGCCAAAATAATTGATGCCATTAAGGGATAATCATTATTAATATTGTTTGAGTGTGAGAATGATTATGTTTCCAATAAGGAGAATACTTTTCTTTTAGAGATACATACTAAAATATTTATGGATGAAATGATATGAATTCTGAGATTTGCCTCAAAATAATACTGGTGGGGACAACGGTTGACGGGATTGAGTGAAACACGTTGGTAAATATTGAGTTGATAAATATTGAGGCTGGTTGATGGTATACAGAGGTGTATTATTCAATTGTGTCTATATTTGGATATGTTTGAAATCTTCCATTGAAGAATAGATTTTACAGTAAAAGAAATCAAATCAAAAGAAATGGCAACTCATTCCATAAAGGGCCATGGAGCCCATTTGAGTTTTTTTCCTAAAAATAATGGGAAAAACATCAAGTGATTTTGAGCAGAAAAGTAGCCTGATTTGATGTGCGTTTTTCAAAGCTCGCTGAACCATTATTTGGACTGTAGATGCTCAGCTAATTTTCTATTGCAGCTGTGACAAATTATTACAGATTTAGTGGTTAAAACAACATAAATTTATAATGTTACAGTTCTGGGGACCAGAAGTCTGAAGTCAGTTCCTCTGAGCTAAAATCTAGGTGTTGGCCGGCTTCATTCCTTTTGAAACTCTGGGAGACAATCTTTCCTTGCCACGATCCAGACTCTCACGACTCCCACGGTCCTTGGCTCGTGGTCCTTCCTCCCGGCCCGTCAGCACCAGCGTCATTCGACTTCTGCTTCTGTTGCCACATCTCCTTCTGTCTCTGACCTCTTTTGCCTTCTTCTCATGAAGCCCTCTTGAGGTCTACCCATTGGATTCATCCAGATAACCCAAGACAATCTCATCCCAAAGCCCTTAATCACATAAGGTGACAGTGACCCTTAAAGATAATCACATCCTAATTCCCAGAACCCGTGACTGTTACTTTAGGTGATTAAATTAGTGAAGGAGCGGTCACCTTGCCCAGTCTGGCTCCCGAGGTGCTCGATGGTAAGGAACCCACTTACCAATGCAGGAGATGTGGGTTCAATCCCTGGATCGGGAAGATCCCCTGGAGAAGGAAATGTCAACCCACTCTAGGATTCTTTCCTGGGGAATCCCATGGATGGAGGAGCCTGGTGGGCTACAGTCCACGGGGTGGCAGAGAGTCAGATGTGACTTAGTGACTAAATGATCACAACAGCAGCCTGCCTGGTCTGGGGGGAAGAGTGGAAGAGAACACCCAGGAGGGAGGCTTTTGCAGGCATCCTTGTAGGAAGGGCTGTGGCCAGGTGCTTTGTCGATGCAGAGGGCTCCGCCACACACCGTACAGTGTTGAGCAGCGCCCTTGACCTTGACGCACTTAATACCAGGAGCTCTCCTTCTCCTCCCGAGTTGTGACGCGGGCTGAGAGCCACTGGGGTGGGGAAGTGACTGGATCCTGGCTGTACAACGAAGGCAGCCTCGCAGGTTTCATGAGCCTCCTTCTCCTCCCACTGCTGAGCACCGCCAGGGATGGTCTGTGTCTCGTGTGGATGGTGCAGAAGCAGAAAAATGGTCACAGGCTGCTGTCAGCATGTGCCTGCTTAATCTTTTCCCCAACTAGTTATTTTTGTTGCTCAAGGACAAAGGCAGTGCTGTTACTCCTTTTCCCCACCACCCATCCCAGTGATTGGAGCATTGTAAGACCTCAGTGAATACCTACTGCCTTTGATTTCATAATTATAGTCTCACTACACCTTTGCTCCGCCATTGTGGGAAAAGAGCTTAATATCCTGCACATCGTGTGCTCTTGTCTAAATGAAACTTAAGACTCCGTGTTAGCTAAGTGCTTTGGAATAAGCACAAAAGGAATAAATCCAGACGAAGACTCTGCAAGCTGGTGTATGGTTCTCTATAGTGTAGCTATGTTAATGCTCATTATTAATCATTTTATATGCCTTCTTAATCATCACTAACACTTACTGAACTTGTACAGTGTATTGGGCACTGGACTTGCTGCTTTACATGTATCAGCCCCATCTTCAAAGCAACCTGAAGAACTAACATTAAACCTATTCTATAGCATCACTGACTCAATGGACATGAGCCTGAGCAAACCCTGGGAGATAGCAAAGGACAGGGAACCCTGGCGTGCTGCAGTCCATGCAGTCACAAAGAGTCAGACATGACTTGGCAACTAAACAACAGCATAGATGAAGAATGTAAGACTGCCCACAGCCTCCTCTTTGACAGAGAAGGAGACGTGATAAAGGAGGTTAAACCACTTACCCAAATTCCCAAAGATGGGCCAGTCATGGGCTGTCAGAATTCTGAACCTTGGCTCTTAAATTTTTTTTATCATATTGCCTCAATTCTAGGCAGTCCAGGGTACTTTGATCCGATGAAAGGAAGTCAACTTTTAGCATTAGAAGCAAGCAAGACTTAACTGTTTTCTCGATGGCTTTAGGCTTGGCGTTCTGAGGTGTGATACGCCTTCTAATCTGTCCAGCCTTGCAGAGAGAGGAGGTGGGGGCTGCTTTTTTATTTCAGGAGAGGAACCAGCCACTCCCTCTGCTGTCTCTGCCTCTCTCCTGTGCCATGTACAAGTCATCACGGATGAATCATCCACACGCAGATCAAGGGACACGATATGAGCTGTTTGGTCTTTTCCATCCTTTTCGATATGAATCATTGTCGTGTTCTCAGCCGTGGCTGTCCTTACATAACTCTAGCTGCTCCCTTGGATGAGTCCACGGACACAACTGGCCTTGAAGTTAATGGAGAGAGGACAGATGAGGTTCCCGGGTCCCAGGTAGGGGACTGAGTCTGAGCAGAATCAACATTTAGTTTCTAGTTTGGGGGCTCAGTTGTCTGGGGGCAAGGAGTCTCAAAGTCACGGGTCTACAGGGGCCAGGTAGGTATGGTAAATTAGCAATGTGAGTCACATGCAAGATGCTCTGAGGTCAAAGAGACACAGATGGGGTAGTCTGGCTTCCCACCGCACCCCACCCCACCCCGCCACACCAGGGCAGCTCCAGAGAAGATGCCACCTAGAATGTGGCCCTGTTGCCAGATGTAGGCTTTGCTGAGGGAATCCAGAAGACTGATACTTTATGTGAAATCTCCTGATTTTTAGATCTTGGTACTTCACTTGTTTTCACAGCATGCCCCAAACCTATCCCATCTAGAGGCTGAATCCAGTTTATTAACTCTGCCTTGAGGTTTAAATCTGACTTCCTAGGCCACATGTGGCTGACACAGGGCTGGTTCAAACTGAAATGTGCTATGAGTAAAGCACACAGGATTCCAAAGGCTTAGTCCAAAAACGTAGAATGTAAAATATTTCTGATTTTATATTTACTGTATGCTGATCTGAGAATATTTTGGATAGATTAGGTTAAATAAAATATAATTCTTAAAATTAATTTCACCCATATTTTTTTCATTTTTAATGTGGCTACTGGAAGTTTGAAACTGTATCTATAGTTCTCATTCTGCATCAACTGGACAATAGTATTTGAAGTCTTTACTTACTCGCTACAACAGACAATAACAGTCACAGTTTCCATTTACTAGGCCCTTACCATGTACCACTCCAGGCAGCCCTTTTTGAACTTTCTTTCATTTAATCTTCAAAATTGTCCATTTAGCTTATTTGTATCATCACCATTTTACAGATGAGAAAATTGAGGCCAGTTAAACAGTGGAGTAACTTGCTGACAGTCACACGCAGTTAGTACATGACAGATTTGATTCTGGATTTACCTATGGGTCTTTCAGGTAGTAACACCCAAGCAATTAACCACTATGCTAGCAAACAATCAGAATAAAACAAGGAATTTGGACAAATCTTAGGAGTATTGGTTGTTTGCTTCAGGTGCGTGTCTGAGCACCCATTATAGTCCATAAATTAATGTCTCTCTCCAACTTAGAACTTGTGGGCAATGATTCATGTAAATTCAGAAGGCAGAAAATATTTCCATACAGGTATATTTGCTTTGTGAAAAATGTGCATATTCTATGTTGAGAGTAGACCAAGTATCAGTGACTTGAAACACTCCTGAAATGCACAATAGGTGTTCCAAATGTCAGGAGACCTCTCCCGAGTCCTTCTAAGGCTCACATAACTGGATGTACATCTTCATTCTTTTGTAAACATGTGGCCACACTGTTGGTTTGTCGAGGTCAGGCCTTTACCTACTGGATTTTCCTGAGACATGAGACCAAAGCCTATTCATCCAGCCCTGATGCTTGTCCACAGTTTTATGCAGTAGATTCACAGGTGTGAGGGAAGGAGCTGTGGATGGAGACCCATCCCTCTGTGTCCCAAGGCCTTCACCTGCTTCCAAAAATATTGAAGACCGTTGTGGAAGGAGGGATGGAGCTTAGGGTTCAGACAGTCCTGGGCACCAAGCCTGATGATGCAGTTTGTGAGCTTCGACCCTGGTCAAGGCACTTACATGCTCGGAGGCTTAGTTTCCTCACGGGAAAAATAAAGGCAATAATAGTCACCACACCTGATTGCCGTCAGGATTCCAAGAGATCAGGTCTGAAAGCAGTCAGCATAGAAGCTGGCAGAGAGCAGGTATTCAGAAAAAGCAGTTGTCATTATTATTAAATAATAATAATCATGATAATGATAATGATGACGGGACTTTTTTTCCCCTCATTTTTTCCCTCGCCTGTGCTTCCCTGACCCTAACACTCAGGACTAAACTTTATCAAAGAGTTAAGACAGATGGAGAGGGGAAAATATTTCATCCCCGAGCCCCCAAGGTCATGGGTATTTGGATGAAACACTTATCTCGTCAAGGCTTTGCAGCTGGGTCCTTTGTCTCCCGGCTTTTCTGAAGAGTTTGTGTGAATGTGCAAACATTTGCGGAGTATCAGACTCACGGCGGGTAGCGGCAGTCTCAAGAAGCCGGGTCCATTTTTCTACCTTTCACCCTGTCAGTGCGCGAGACCTTGGGATTTTTATAATCCAAATTGATACTCTCGAGGAAATCTCTTCCATTCTAGCTCCCTGCCCTGGAAAGATTCATTTTCCTGTGGGCACTTCTCCAGCCCTGAGTGGATAAGGGCGACTGGAGGCGCATTCCTAACCTTGCCTTGACAAGGTTCGGGTCTCGCTAATTTGAATCTCTCCTATTTTGCTCCCATCCACCTGGCGCTGTTTGATTTATCTGTACCTGTTTGTGGATTCACTGATCACTTTCTTATTACTCTTCCTCCTCCATCCATTTCAGTTTGCAGGCGCCTTTCGGGTGATTTCTTACGCCACCCCTTACCACCTGCTCCAACCTGACAAATTATCGACTCCAACTGTTGCTCCTGACCTGGCATGGTCTCTTCCCCGGGATATAAATGATGCGGTTCAGAGGGATAATGATGCCCTATAAACATACAGTTGTTCCTTGTGCAGCCTGCCCTGTTTGAAATTCAAGCACGCCCTGCCTGCTCACTGCTGCCTCAGCTAAGGAAGTGAGGAGGAAAAAAAGAGGAACATCGGAAGGGAGCTGGAGTGGTCGAGAAATTCATGCGCACCAGTTATGAGATCAGAGAACTCTCAGAGAGCCGTCCTTTCAGGGGGACCAGCATCTGATTCTCCGGTGGTTAAACGTCGAGAGGGAGTGGCCGGTCCCTTCTCAAATCAGGCATGTTTTGAAGCCCTGATGCTGGGAGGCAGGGACCTGTGGGCCCGATCCCAGGAGCATGTGGTCAGTAGAAGTGAGATGCCCTCAGCTCTTTGCCCTCCCCACCTCATGGACCTCACCTGTAGGCCAGTGGACGCCCACGTTTGCCCACTGCCTCGTGTGTGGATATCAGTATCCTAAGCCCCATTTGTATAAATTAAACTCTTGAAACCTCCCAGATCCCAGATTCTCGGCCAGGACTGTTCCTATTGGTGCTGGCACTCTTTGCTGGAGGATCAAATCCAAAAAGTCAATGAAACGACACAGATGCAAACCGGCCTGACCTTTGAAGAATATACTTTGCTGTACCACCAAAGTTCCCCTTTAGCTCTCAGTGAATGGTATTACCCTAAGATCGATTCCTTTAGAAAAGTGTAAAAGCTTAGTTCAAAAAGGAAAAAAAAATGCAACCTTGAGCCAAAATGATGGCCAACCACTGCCTCGTCCATCACAGACTCCCCAGCGGTGCTAAGCGGGGCGTCCGCTGCCTGGGTGCCATCTCCTGTTGTGAACGTTCTCTCCCTTTGGCTGATGTGGGAAGGAGAAGATGGGGACTCCCATGACTCGCCTCCTCTGTGCCAGGCACTTGCCCCTGTTTCTCATTTACTCTTCGGGCCAGTGCTCTGAGGCTGGAATTATCAGTGCTGACCTGTGAATGAGGAAGCTGAGATTTGGAGAAGTAAAGAATTTCCCGAGTGTGGGATTTTGGGCCAAAGCCTTTGATTGCGTGCTGCCCTCCCCTGGGTTACTGGAGAATGACGCCCAGGGTCATCAGGTGCTTACCAGGTGCAAGGCGGTCTGCGTGCGGAGGCGTGCAGTTACCGGTGTTAGAGGGTGCGTGGTAGAAAGTGACAACCGGGAGGCTTCGTATCACTGTTATCCCTGTTGCTTAGGTGAAATTAGCACAGAGCAGTGAACCAACGCCCCAAAGTCACACGGCGAGAGGGTGGAAAACTATAGGGCTGTCTCCCCCACTCTCTTAGCCACGGTCCATGCTGCCTCGATTGTTAAAGTGTCAGTGTGAACTCGCTTGCTTTTGTGGGTAATGTCTTTGTCTCAGCGGGCACAGCAGGTGACCCTGAAGGGCTCTGTGGCACCTCGGGGACCCCTCTGCTGCCCTGTAACTGGGCCAGGGGCTCCCCTAGACTTCTGACTACGCCTCCCTTTCTTTTCCCCAAGAGCACCATCCCGACGAGGACACGCCTGTCATTTGTTCTACCTACCATTTTGCTTTGGCATGAAGTCAACTTCTCTGAGCCGTAAAAGAGACGTGCGAGAACCAACAGAGCACCGTGACGACACTCTTACACACGTTTAACATGCACACGGGCTCTGACACTCTTACACACGTTTAAATGCACACGGGCTCTGACACTTTTACACACGTGTAACATGCGCACGGGCTCTGACGCTCTTACACACGTTTAAATGCGCACGGACTCTGACGCTCTTACACACGTGTAACATGCGCACGGGCTCTGACGCTCTTACACACGTTTAAATGCACACGGGCTCTGACGCTCTTACACACGTTTAAATGCACACGGGCTCTGACGCTCTTACACACGTTTAAATGCACACGGGCTCTGACGCTCTTACACACGTTTAAATGCACATGGGCTCTGACGCTCTTACACACGTTTAAATGCACACGGGCTCTGACGCTCTTACACACGTTTAAATGCACACGGACTCTGACCCCGCTCTGCTCCCGGATCCGCGGTCTGCGCCACGGAGGAGGGTTTACAGGCTGAGCCACAGCATCAGGGCTCAGTCTGGTACTGAAATCTCAGAAACCAGGGTCACCGTCCTTCATTAGAGAGCTAGTTAAATAAATGGAGACAATGTCAATACTCGCCAGCCACACACACATAAAACCTCACAGGTAGCCCTATCTTGTCAGGGTTTAGGAAGGCCAGTCAGAAAGGCCTCCCATTCTAGTTCCAAACAGTCAAATAAATGACTGTGTATGTAAGTGTTAGCCGCTCAGTCCTGTCTAACCCTTTGTGACCCCATGGACTGTAGCCCGCCAGGCTCCTCTGTCCATGGAATTTCCCGGGTAAGGATACTGGAGTGGGCTGCCATTCCCTTCTCCAGGGGATCTTCCCGACCCGGGGATCGAACCCAGGTCTCCTGCACTGCAGGGAGATTCTTTACTGTCTGAGCCCCCAAAGTGAAAGTCGCTCAGTCGTGTCCAACGCTTTGCGACCCTGTGGACTATACAGTCCATGCAATTCTCCAGGCCAGAGTACTGGAGTGGGTAGCCATTCCCTTCTCCAGCAGATCTTCCCAACCCAGGGATCAAACCCGGGTCTCCTGCATTGTAGGTGGATTTTTTATCATCTGAACCACCAGGGAAGCCCCAAATAAATGTGTGAATCCAAATGGAATCACAGGCCAGTGTTGCTTGGGAAAGGCTGGCCTGAAGCTGAGCCAAAGTGGGCTTCCGAATCCCTCCCCCCCCCACCACCACATGCTTCTGGGTAGTATTTAAAACAGAAAAGGACACGCGTGGATGAGCATGAGATGAAACAGCGGGGCAATGGCCTTGAACTCACGGAGCCTGTGCGGGGAATGTTGCGGGAACGGAGACCTCTCCCCGGGGGGGTGACAGATCCTTCCCCATCCTTCCCTATCCTCCGAGAGAGCGGAAGGGCCTTTTCCTAGGCAGAGGTGGCCGCCTGGAGAAAGGTGGACGATCCACTCTTCACGTGTGCGCTGACTCAGGAACAAGGCTGGGGCGTAGCGCTAAGTGTAAGAGAAGCAAGTTTGTAGGACTTAGCCACAGTCTCCGTCAGACTGTGTGTGTGTGTGAGGGCGTGAAAGTGTGTGTGTGTTCACACCAAAACTCTTAGCAGCGGTTACTTCCGGGATAACGAAAGGGTGTGTGAAATTGACTTTCTATTTTAAATATTTCTGCACTGTTTGCATTTTTTATAAGAAATATTTCTTTGGTAATTAAAGAAAGGGCTTACCCCTGCGGCTCAGCAGGAAAGAATCCGCCTGCAATGCAGGAGAGGTAGGTGTGATCCCTGGGTGGGGAAGATCCCCTGGAGAAGGGAATGGCCACCCGCTCCAGGATTCTTGCCTGGAGAGCCCATGGAGAGAAGCCTGGCGGGCTACAGTCCATGGGGTCGCAAGAGTAGGACACGATTGAAGTGACTGAGCACGCAATTAAGGAAAACGAGAGAAAGATAGAAAGGAAGATGAGAGAAGAGGAGAAAACAAACGTAATTACATTCCCACCGACTCCGTCTGGAAATAGGAGGAGCAGCAGCGGCTGCAGCAGGAGAATCTGTCGCCGGTATTTATTGAGTGATTTTCTCTGTGTGCCAGGCCCTCCCAAGCACATTACTTGAATTGAGTCGTTTCTTTCTCACAGTAACCTGGGACAGAGGGCTAATCATCTTGCCCTGTTTGCATATGAGGAACCAGGCCTTGAGAGTTTAAGTAACTTGCCTGAGGTCACGAAACAGTGATCCGGGACCTCCATTTACAATTAAACCTCTAATGATCGAAGGTAAAAACTCTTTTGTGTGTGAAACAAAACGAAGCAAAACAGGAACTCTGTGACAGCCCCGACCCGGGGCCCCTGGCTGCATCTGGCAGAAGGAGCCTGCCTGCCCACTCCCCCATCCCAACCCCCAAACTCCTAGGGGCTGTAAAAATGTTTTAATTTCTCTTAAAATCAGAAGGAAACAAATGAACTTTTTAAGGTCAAAGAAAATGTTGTTGCTGTTGTTGTTTTTTCCCACATCAGAAAAAAGAAAAAATCTTTAGAAAATAAAAATAAATTTTCATAAAAATTTGTTAAAGTTTGCTTAAGGTAGGAAAATTTTAAGTGTGGAAACATTTAAAGTAATATCTAGAACAGGCTTGCTTTTCGCTTTTCTTTTTTAGCTGGAGTATAGTTGGTTTACAATGTTGTGTTGTTGTTCAACCTCTCCGTCGTGTCCGACACTTTGTGACCCCAAGGCCGGCAGCACGCCTGGCTTCCCTGCCCTTCACCACCTCCCAGAGTTTGCTCAGACTCGTGTCAGTATTGATATTATTATGGGGGGAAGAGTCCCTGAAAGCAAATGTGCTGAGGGCTCCCCAAAAGTCTGCAACCAGCCTGCCCCCACGTGTACCACCCACCTACGTGTAAACCACATGAAAGGCACATCAGTCAGCAAATTCAGAGTCATCCCGAGCTCTCCCCATGGTCAGAAAAGGCCTGTTTGCCAAGGACTGGGTGCCCACAGAGAGCCGCCCCGTCCACTCCTCCTGGAACCCCCCACTCAGAGCCGAGAAAGAGATCGAGCTGCAATGATTTAAAGTGTTACATAAGCAGTGACAAGATGCTGGCAGACACGCGAGCTTCTTTTTTAGCAGAAAAAAATGTGTGGAGAAATCTGATTCTTATCGTCTGATTTCTTTATTTTTTTAAAGTGCCAATGACCTGTCTTTTTATTTATTTATTTTTAAACTTTTCACGTTGTGCTGGAGCATAGCTGATGACCAAGGTTGTGAGAGTTTCAGGTGAGCGGTGAAGGGACTCGACCATGTGTCCATCCGTTCTCCCCCCAAGTTCCGCTCGCATCCAGGCTCCCACAGAGCACTGAACAGAGTTCTCTGTGCTCTCCCGTCAGACCTTGTTGGTTATCCATCTTAAAAATAGCAGTGTGAGCCTGCCGACCCCAGACTCCCTACCCCCATCCTTCCCTCCGGCAACCAGGAGTTCAGTCTCTAAGTCTGTGAGTCTGTTTCTATGTGAAATAAGTTCATTTGTATCACTTGTTTTTACAGTCCGCACATAAGGGATGTCATACGATCTATCTCCATCTATCTCCTTCTCTGTCCAGCCTTCTCAGCATGACAACCTCTAGGTCTATCCATGTTGCTGCAAATGGCATTACTTCATCCTTTTTCATGGCTGAGTAATATTCCACTGTTTATACACGCACCTTCTTTATCCAGTCCTCTGCTGGTGGACATTTAGGTTGCTTCCACGTCTTGGCTGTTGTAGATAGCGCTGCAGTGAACACTGGGGTGCATGAATCCTTGTGGACCATGCTTTCTTTAAATAATGATAGCAGTTTAGGGTAGATTCCTGTTCATGTAAAGCTATGTAGCAAAGGATATTAAGGGACCTCTTCTGGAAAACTCTGTCTTGCCATTCTTCACCAGAACACAGGATAACTTTCAAATAAAGGTATGACGGGCACTGATCAGTGAATTTTTAACTCCGTAACTCCCCAATTAGAACTCTGAAGCATTAGTTCACATTTTGGGGGGAAATAATTTATATAATTGTCAGGAATGTTTTCATTTCAAAGGACAGAAAGCCCAACTCAAATTGGCATCAACCGAGACTTCACTGGGTCTTTTAACGGAGTGATATGGAGGTAAATTTGGTCCAATATGGCTGGATTCAGGAGTCAAATTGCCCTCCTCTCTGCTGGCTTCATTCTTAAAAAGTTCTCTCTTCTTGGAGGTGGTCTCCTTGGCTCAGAACCAGCAGGAAAGGAAAGGCTGCTTTGCAAAGATGCCAATGAAATCCTTCAACTATTATTTGTCATATTTGGCTGAGAAGCCCATTTCTGGACCACTCCCTGTGGGCAGGAGAATGGCATACTCTGAAGTTCAGGCAGACGTGGGTCATGCGCCCCTCAGGTGGCCAGGGGTGGGTTAACTTTCTCTGAGTCACAGAACAGAAAGCAGGAGTGGAGTGGGTTCTCCGCCACAGGAAAATCCAAACCGAGGTGTTGTCAGTCAAAGCAAGAGCAGAGGACAATGGGAAAAGCGAGAAAGGTGACTAGTGCAGTATGTAATTGGTAGGAAGGAGCACAAAACTTCAGCTTCCATTTAGCTATAGGGCTTTGCAGCATCTGGCAAACAGCCCAAAAAGCAAAAGAAAAACTTTTAAAATACGTTTTTGAATGGCTACACATTTAGCCAGCAGAGAATACTGGCTGAAGGTTTGTCATCATTTCCTTGCCCATGCCTTGAAAATGTATGCAGAATTCTATCTCTTGGCTCTCTCTGAAGAAACATGACAATTGGGAGTCTGGATCAGTCCTTGAAGAAAGCTGGTTGCTGAATTCCTTCTGTTGCTGCACCTGGATGCGTGGTAACAACCAGAGCAAACAGGGGCACCCAGCACTCTTCACTGCCTGAACTGAGCTGACTGCGTCGCTGATGCAATCCACAGCAAAAGTGCTTAAATTTTAATTAACCAGTCAATGAGAAAAACCAGGCCGCACACCATGAGTAAAACATGGTACTAGGCTTCACACACACACAGATAAATTTGATAGAGAGATATTTCCTATAGCCTTCATTTCTTTTGAAAGCCACCAGATTTGGGATACCACTAAGAATTTACTCAACTAACTAATTGGACTTTTTTGCAATTTCATGCCAATGAATGCTGCTAACCTCAGTGATTGCACTTCACACTTGAGATCTGAAAAGTACCTGGAATAAAGCGTGTCAGAACAAAACTGCTGTTATTTTGACATCTAAAGGGAAGTATTGGGTATCCTAAGAGTGAGTCCAGCCTGGCTTTATAATATCCTGCGGTCCCCTTTGAAAGGATGATTTAACTCAACAAGGATTTCCTGAATGCCTATTATGGGTAGGACATTGTGCTAAGCTGGACACTAGCAAAAGCTGGTGCAGAGGGGGTTGTAGGCACAGATCAGGCATGAGTCTTGGCCTCACATTGCTTCCAATCTAGTGTGAGGACCCGAAACTTACGGTAATGTACAGTGCCAAGTAAAATACGGCAAGGAGCCCAAATCGTGAAATGATTCACACTGATATCATTAAATGCTCATTTCAATATGCATGCTATGTGACAGGCTTGGTCCAGGGTACTGAGAAAATAACAAAGAATAAAACACACAGGATCCCTACTCTCATGGAGTTTATATTCCAGTGGAGGGAAGCAGACAACAGACAATTAATTAAATTATGAACTATGTCAAATTATTAAATGCTGTGCAAGAAAAAGAAGCAGAGTCAGGGCATCGTTGGGGGTGAAGGAGAGTACACTGTCATGAAGAATATTCAGGGAAGGTCTTTTTTTATTTTTTAAATTATGAAAGTATGATAACACGTGTATGGGAGACTTGGAAAATATAGAACAAAGTTACATATAGTTCTAGTCTATATTACAACTAGTTTTTTAGAGTACATAAATTAAAATTTTTGGTTGGAGTTTCAATATCAAACTCTCAAAAATTAATAGAATGAATAGACAGAAAAGTATTAATAGAAGGATACAGTAGACCTGAAAAGCACTCTGAGACAATTCAACATAATTAAGATTTATATAATTTTCACACAACAGTAGGATATAACCTCTATTCAAATTCTCAGGGAAGGTCTCTTTAAACAGCTAGCATCTGAGCAGAGAAAAGAGTGAATCAGGAAAAATGTGTAAAGTGATTTCAAATCCCACTCTCCTCCTATTTCACCCCATCCCACCCCCGTGATTAGTAAACACTCAATAAATGCTCTTGTTATTGTTATCATTAATATAATAAGGAGCCCTGAATCTGAGATGAGAGTAGAACTGCAATTAGCTTGATTGTAGAAGCTTGTGAAGGAAGGATGTGGCCTTTGAACGAGAAAGGGGGGATGAGAAGTCTCCGTGGACACCCTCCATGGACCAGGAGACACTCAGGGGCAGACCCGTGGGTGTCCGTCCCCCGCAGAAGTGTGCTCCTTGCTCGGCGCTTTGTTTGAGCTTAGCTTATCACAGCCTGCACTGGGGGCCACGGTGAACAAAATGATAACATCTAACAGCACGGAAGCCACCCGGCAAACGTTCGTCTGGGCTGTTCCCCCGGAGCCCGCCCACCTCAGCCCTGACTGCAGTACCAGCGTGCAGCTCTGCAGCCCATTGTGCTAGCTCGGGGACCAAAATAGCAGCGTTTTGGATCGTTATAGGCCATACTGAAAGCGCTCTCGCCACACCCCTCCACTGGTTAAACCATTCCAGGGTGTCTTGTTGCCGTTTTAATCCTCATTTCCTGGTACACAAGGGAGGTCCAGCGGCTTTTATTAGATGTGTATGCCTGCTTCCCAGAACTACCCTGGCTCCGGTCTGCGACCAGATTCCCATCATGGGGGCATTCTGGGAAGTTTCTCTTGAGTTTTTCCTGAGGAGGGGAGAAGTGGGGGGAATTTAAGAAAATGTGAGACTATGGTGTCATGGAGGTGGGAAGAAGGGGCCATAAGCGGGCCTAGACCTAAGAGCCTCTCTCTGCCCTGGGGTTGAGCACCTCCCTGCATCGGGGGCTGGGACCCCCTCAGTCCCTGCTCCTTCCCAGGACGAGGTGCCCGTCTCTGAGGCCTGGTTCTTCGTCTCCCAGGATTCCTCTTTTCAGGCAAGGCCTGCTTCACCAGTCAGCTTCCCAGAGCTGGTGTTTAGGCGTTCAGTCATATCCAACTCTGTGCGACCCCATGGACTGTAGCCCACTAGACTCTTCTGTCCATGGGATTCTCCAGGCAAGAATACTGGAGTGGGTTGCCATGCCCTTCTGCAGGGGATCTTCCTGCCCGCTGACTGCTAAGCCCTTCAATTTCTGATGAGGGAACCAGCCTAGGTCATGGAGGCTGGGACCAGGAGTATAAGTGGGGTGGAGGGTGGGAAAAGGGATTCCTGGCAAGGAAGAGAAGGTGCAGAAGTAGAGGAAAAGGAGGCCAGGGCCAGGTTACAGAAGGCCATGATTCCTCGCTAGAAAATGTCATTTGCTGCCAGGTTCAATCAGGACAATAAATGGTTCTCCAGCCCAGGTGTGACCCCACCAGCTCTTACTGGCCATCAGCATTTTCCTGGTGTCAACCTCATCCCAGAAAACGCTGTTAAAAGCGCTCACACCACGCTCATCCCTCCCGTGTGCGGTTTACACCTCGGAAAGGCGCGCGAGTTCCCCACGTGTCACTCCCAGATTCGTCACCCGCAGGAGACAGCTCAGACGTGTTGGGCCGCTTTCATCTCTCCCCGTAAATCAGTCCTCTCTCCCCTTAATCATCCGGCTTGCTCTCCTCTGAACTTGCTCCAATTTGTCTACATCTTGCTGGGACCAGCTTGTCTTAAGAGTGAACACGCCGTTCACACGCGGCGAGGGCTCCTCCACAGACTCCTCCGCCGCCCAGGGAAACCTCTGCGGGACCCTGGCGGTGAGCAGGGTTGGCGATGGCCCGTCTCCAGTTTCCAAAGGGGCCATTTCTCTCTGCGGCAGAGCAGACCGATCGTTATTTTTAGTGTCCTGATGGGTCAGGCTGCGGCATCCGAAAGGTTTGCGGTCGCATCACGTATTCCAGGAAGTCACATGGCTGGTGAGGTTCGGGCACGCTGATGGAGGAGCAGTCGCCCCCGGCCCCGGGCCCTCGGTAAAGGGGTGTCCTCCCCCGTCCTGGAAGGCAGGGCGAGACCCCGCCCAGCGCCCCACCTGTCTGCGCCACGGCCCAGGCTCAGCCTTCGCACCAGCGCCCTCTGCTGCCGGGTGCCCAGGGGCGCTCCGGACACCAACGGTCCCCACCGCACCCGACCAAGCCGGTGACGTGTTACCCTTCCCATTTATTATTTTTTTCCCATTTATTTTTATTAGTTGGAGCCTAATTACTTTACAATATTGTAGTGGTTTTTGCCATACATTGACATGAATCAGCCATGGATTTACATGTGTTCCCCATCCCGATACCCCTCCCACCTCCCTCCCCACCCGATCCCTCTGGGTCTCCCCAGTGCACCAGGCCCGAGCACTTGTCTCATGCATCCAGCCTGGACTGGCGATCTGTTTCACACTTGATAATATACATGTTTCGATGCTGTTCTCTCAGATCATTCCACCCTCGCCTTCTCCCACAGAGTCCAAAAGTCTGTTCTGTACATCTGTGTCTCTTTGTCTGTTTTGCATATAGGGTTATCATGACCATCTTTCTAAATTCCATATATATGTGTTAGTATGCTGTAATGTTCTTTATCTTTCTGGCTTACTTCACTCTATATAATGGGCTCCAGTTTTATCCATCTCATTAGAACTGATTCAAATGAATTCTTTTTAATGGCTGAGTAATATTCCATGGTGTATATGTACCACAGCTTCCTTATCCATTCGTCTGCTGACGGACATCTAGGTTGCTTCCATGTCCTGGCTATTATAAACAGTGCTGCGATGAACATTGGGGTACACGTGTCTTTTTCAATTCTGGTTTCCTCGGTGTGTATGCCCAGAAGTGGGATTGCTGGGTCATATGGCAGTTCTGTTTCCAGTTTTTTAAGGAATCTCCACACTGTTCTCCATAGCGGCTGTACTAGTTGGCATTCCCACCAACAGTGTAAGAGGGTTCCCTTTTCTCCACACCCTCTCCAGCATGTATTGCTTGTAGACTTTTGGATAGCAGCCATCCTGACTGGGATGTAATGGTACCTCACTGTGGTTTTCATTTGCATTTCTCTGATAATGAGTGATGTTGAACATCTATATTGGAAATAAAAGCAAAAATAAACAAATGGGACCTAATGAAACTTAAAAGCTTTTGCACAACAAAGGAAACTATAAGCAAGGTGAAAAGACAGCCTTCAGAATGGTAGAAAATAATAGCAAATGAAGCAACAGACAAAGGATTAATCTCAAAAATATACAAGCAACTCCTGCAGCTCAATTCTAGAAAAATAAATGACCCAATTAAAAAATGGGCCAAAGAACTAAACAGACACTTCTCCAAAGAAGACATACAGATGGCTACCCTTCCCATTTTAAAGACCAGAGAACTGAGTGCCAGAGAAGCGAATACGTGGCTCACAGAAATCATGGGTGGGAAAGAACTACAGTAATCAGGATAGCACTCTGAATGGACATGAGCATCACGCCTGAATTTGCCAGGGCCCCGGGACTGCAATTATGCATGGCAGACAGGTAATTATGAATGGCAGGGGGAGCAGAGAGCTGGAGTAATATAGGAGTGCATGGGGGCCTTGGCTGACCCCTGCTGCTCAGTCCAGAGAGGGGAGCAGAGGTCCAGCTCTGCCCAGCAACCGTGCAGGGCGGGTATTGTCAGAACTTCTGTGTTCAGGAGACAGACCACATTTACACTTAGGCACATGAGTTTTTTCTAATTTCAAAACAAATTGTGGGTCAAATGCAGCAGGTTTGAGGGCTAGATGTCAGGCCCACCTCCCACAACTTATAAGCCCTGAATTCCACAGAGCTCTCCTGTCTGTTGTCTGTCAGAGAGCCCTGAGATACCGCTGCTGGCTCTGTCCTCTCTTGGCCGAGAGACCACTGGGATGGAGGGAAGTTTGCAAATCTAGTAAACATTGGAAAGACAATTCAGATGCAGAATCACAGTTTCTCTCTCCTCAACGGCACAGCCTTGTTTTCACTTTGGGAGAAACCTGTCCTTCTTAAGAATCAGAAAGCTGAGGCTCAGCTGAGGGCTGGGCTAATGGCTGATTGCGGGAGCTCAGCTGTCTCAGTCTGGTTCTTTCAAGGCACGGCCCTGTCTCTTCTTCAGCCCTCAGCTGGTTTCCTAAAGACTCTGTCTGTAGGCTGAAGGCCTCCGACTTATCATTGGAACGCGTGCTTTGAGCAGCTTTCTAGTTACAGAGCTGTGTGCGCTCAGCCATCCACGAGGTCTCACCTGGCACCTGCTACGATTCAAACTGAGAAACGAGCAACACTGAGATGCAGGAAGCAAGATCAGACTGAAATAGTTGGCAAGGGGGAACCTGAATTTGGCCAGCAGACTTATTTTGTTTGGCCCCCACAAAATGCTACACATTAATAACAATAGTGTTAATAATAAGAAACACCATTGCCAACATTTAATGATCAAGAGATCCTACATAAAAGTCTAAATTCCCACTTTTTTTTTTTTGCAAAATCCAAAAATCTGTCACCTTGGTTCTTTATTGATGCCTGTTAGGATCATCTAGAGCTGGGTTGTGGCCACCCCCTTCCCATGGGGCAGCACTCAGCAAGACTTCCCAGTTCCCACGTATTTCTGTTGTCTCCCTGAGGCCAAATATCAGTAGCTATTTATCATTGTGATTTTTGTCATTCTTTTCATAAAGAAAATGAGATGTCTCCCATAGCGATGTTTCTTAAAAGTGAGAAAACAGACTGAGAGAGCTTGCAAGAAAAATGAGTCTCTTTCTTTATGGAGGTGGAGAATATTCTAACATGTATATTAAATGATGCAGTGTTACTTTCTTGCTCCCTGTTCCACATTTGAATTTGCCAGCCTGTTTTAGAGACTACCTAATATAGCCTCAGCAGGTAAAATATCTGCCTGCCATACAGGAGATGCAAGAGATGGGGGTTTGACCCCTGGGCTGGGAAGATGCCCTGGAGGAGGAAATGGCAAACCACTCCAGTATTATTGCCTGGAGAATCCCATAGACAGAGGAGTCTGACAGGCTACAGTCCATGGGGTGGCAAAGAGTCAGACACGACCAAGCACAAGGCACCTGATACAGTCTAATGCAGGTTAGTCTAGTAGGCGGACCACGTAATGTAGCCTGAATCCCCACCGTGTGATGAATCAGCTGATTCATTGCAAGCCGGACCAGAATGAGAGCTGCAGCCTGGGGGGCCGCTGGTGCCTTGGCAAGTGGGCCCATTTTCAACAGGGAAACACTGATGGTCAAAGGGCATCTGCTTTGTCCCTCCCTTCAGGGCCTTTTTTCTCAGGAATTTTGTAGAACGCCAATTTCTCCCTTCTCCATTGGCCCAAGACTGCCAGATAAACACAGAGTCTGTTTGAAATGCTGTGAATTCCCCCATAAAACCTGGTGTCTTCACCCATCCATTTCAGTCCCTCCCTGTGGCTTTTTAAACACAAGAACAATCTTGAGCAGTTTAGCCAGTAACGAGAAATAAAATTTGTGAAGCTTAAATCCCTAAAAAAGAAGCGAGTGTTGCCGTTGCTTCCTCCTCCTGCAGTTACAGAGGCTGAAAGTGGGATGCTCATCCCTGTTTCTGCTTCGTTCTGTGTTAGATTTGTAACTGAACCGTAATCAGCAGATGTAACTCCCTACTATACTGATCAGATCATTGTTCCTCATCCTTGAATTGACAAAGTTTGGGATATGCTATCGGCTGACAACTTGTGACTCTTGCTTTACAGAGAGGGGCCAGAATCCTAGAAATTTCTAAAGAACACCTTACAAATGATCTGGTACTTAAGTTACAAACTCAAGGCTTCTCGGGACAAATCGCTTATGTGGGTGAAGCAAGCCTAGTGAAGACTCTTAGTGATCAAAGAAGGTACCTACACCCATCCTCAGCTCACTATAGACTTGGAGGAATGTATGTCCATTATTAGCAGATTTGCAAATTGTTCAAAAGATGCCAACAAGCTGATATTTTGGTGAAATCTTCTGATTTCCGTGGGCCAATAACTAATTCATATTTTGTTTTTAAATACTCTGGACCAAATAAATATGACTACAGACTAGATTTGGCTCAAAGTCACCAGTTCGATACCTCCAATCCTGGTTCCAAGTCTTCATTTTTGAAAAAGGAAACGGAGGATCTGCTAAATGACACTCAAAGGACAGCTAAGGAGAGAGAGCTGGCATTCCCAGCACGCTGTTTAGGAAGCGGGTCTGAGATAAAACAAGGAGACTGTTTCCCTCTCAGATAAAGAACAATGAGGTCTCCCAGGTTTGCCCCACCATGATTCCTTCTCAGGGGAATAATAACCCATCAGTCAAAATAATCCAGCTTAGCTCATTTTCCATGAATGAACGGAGTTTATAATTTTTCCATTTTTGTGGGGAGGAAAGTCTTTTGTGATGATACTAGGAGCAAGTAATTACTAAGGGTCAGTAAATATTTTTAGAACAAACAATAAGAGGAATGAGTTAAGTACCCACAGCCACACAGGCTTGAAGATGGTAGTTTCAAGGTTTGAGCACTGCCGTTGGAGGAATTACTCTCACGTCTATTTCAAGTTCTGCAGTGATGAAAAATGCCCCTATAGAGGTACTGTTTAAGAGCCAGTTGTTTGATTTTGTTTTGTTTTCTTCTGTGTCAGGGCTTGGCAAACTGTAGCTCATGGACCAAACTGTTTCAACGAATAAAGTTTACTTGGGACACAGACAAACCTGTTCACTTACATACGACCGATGGTCGTTCTGCAAGGGCAGAGCTGAGTCACTGCAACAGAAACGTTATGACCCACAAAGTCCAAAGTGTTTGCTAACTGGTCCTTTACGGAAAAAGTTTGCCAGCGACTGCCAGAGATCATAGACCCATAATGCACCCCCGACTCCTCTTAAGACACACCTAATATTTGTGTAAGAAAGCCTAAGAGAGTGATACTGGGTCTCCAGAATCAGAAGCTCAAATGATTATAAAGGAGACATTCGATCCAGACTAGGAGAAAGCCGCTGTGAACTGGAAGGCCTTCTTTTTCTTCCCGAGGCGACTGCATCTGCTCAGTCCCAGGGATCGTCACCCAGTGGGAAAGCAGGTCCAGTCTTGCCAATCCTTGGACTTTCCAGGAACATCCATAAAACTAGATTTTTCACGTGAAATCTCCATTTTTAAAATAGTGGTGATTACATTTAAAAAATGAACTGACACTCTATAGGTAACTGTGGAGGACCCCTCTTTGTAACATCTGTTTGGTCATCAGTCTCCCCTGGAGGCTCAGACGGTAAAGAATCCACCTGCACTGCAGAAGACCCGGGTTTGATCCCTGGGTGGGAAAGATCCCCTGGAGAAGGAAATGGCTGCCCACGCCAGTATTCTTGCCTGGGAAATCACACGGACAGAGGAGCCTGGAGGGCTCAAGTCCATGTGGCTGCAAAGAATCAGACATGCCTGAGTGACTCTCTCTCTCTCTCTCTCACACACACACACACACACACACACACCGTGGTCATCAGGGAATGATCTTATCTTTCTCACTTCTGACCAGTCCACAGAAAAACAGACTGATGGGAAAGAGATTTTTGTGACAAAGTAGTGATTAGAAGGAGGCTGCCAAGGGCTCATTACAGGTCTCTTTTAAATGCCAGCACCTTTTGTGTTTGCCTTCAAACAGCACCAAACACCTAAATCACCGTAGTAAACACAGATAAAAAGAGACAGAAAGGTTAAAAGTATACTCGTCATCTTGTGTTTTTTTTTCCCTCCTAAACGTGTTTGAGAGCAATATTGTTTCGTAAAAACAATATGACCCCATTTCTAAAGCAATATTCATGCTAAGCTAGTCAGCTGTTAAATATACCCAGCAGTTTGCATTATGATGAAGCTAAGCCAGAATTTCAATTATTTTCTGGACACATTTAAAATTATAATACTTTACTGGGTTAGTGTTATAGTTCATCCAAATTACTCACAAACTATCATATCAATCTCTTGCAACAGCTAACGCCTTACAGATCCGTGAAGTTAGGCGAAATAAGAGTCCAGCCAGGGTAACGACCTTCATGCTGACGGCGTGTTTTAACAGGTCCATGCCGCTGGCTAATGGTCAAAAGCGAGTTTTTGCTGCCTGTGATACTTTGGCTAAACGAAATTAGAAGGGAGCATCGACCACTCTTTTTCCTCTTTCTAGGCAAATACCTCGGTTAGTACCAACATTCCCAGCAGTCTGCTGCTCCCCGCTTCCTTTCACATGTTACCTCTCTGACAAGTGGCTTTAGAAGCTCACCCCCAAGTACCCAGCGTTGTCGTTGCTATTTTTTCCCTTCGCCAAGACCCTGCTGCCTGCACCCTCTGAAATCTCAACATTTGCACTCCAGTGATGCGCCTTGTTCTAGACCAGGGGTGCAAGCTCAGTTCATCCAGAGCAGGTCCCGTTAATCAGCAAATATTTCTAAATAGTACTATCAGCAGTTGCTCAACACTTACATCTTCCTAAAGATGGCCGGCTGCTCTGAGCCCCTCGTAATCAACAGGACTCTTCTGTGACCTTCACAAAGTCCAGAACACCACGTGCTCGCTGTGTCTGAGTCAAAGTACAACTGGGCATCCAAAGGCACCATCAGTGGCCCTGTGTTCCGAGGGATGCGGGACATAGGGTGGCTTTCAAAGCAGGAACCTGGGAGCAGGGTCTCTTAGGCTCACTCTGAATGCTAACTGGTGAGGTGATAGGTTCTCCAAACACCCACAGTCAGCCAGCGTGTCTGGAGAGCTAATACAAGACAAACACAAGCAAATTTATAGAACAAGGTCAGATCCCAACAAGTAAATCCATTAGATTGGATCTTCCCAGGTGGCGCAGTGGTAAAGAGTCCGCCTGCCAAAGCAGGAGGTGCAAAAGTTTCAATCCCTTGGTTGGGAAGATCCCCTGGATGAGGGCATGGCAACCCACTCCAGTATTCTGGCCTAGAAAATCCCATTGACAGAGGAGCCTGGCTGGTGATATAGTCCATGGGGTGGCAAAGAGTCAGACACGACTGAGCACTCACACCTACAAAGGTTTCTTACTTTTCCTGGTTGTCATTGTATTGACAAAATGAAGTATAGGAAAACAAAAATGATCTATTTCTATTCAACAATCTACCCTTAATATCTAGAGGTATGCTATCCAGCAGAGAAGCCACTAGCCACCCATAGTGATTTAAATGTAAACTCAAATCAATTAAAATGAAGTAAAATGAAGAGTGCCTTTCTTCATTGGAACACTCCGCACTTTGACTGCTCAGGAGCTATTTGAGCCTACTGGCTACCATGTTGGCCAGATCAGGCACTTCACGTTTCTGTCATTGCAGAAAGTGGTGTGTTGAACAGCACTGAGGTAGAGATTTTTGTTATTCAAAATCTTTATGCTTTATGCTTGCATTATCTGTTTGTCTATCAGGTCTTATGATGGCTTCTGGCAGGGCTCCCTGGAGGATGATATGGGTACCACTTGTGGCACGCAAGATAGCTTTAACATCAGTGAACTTCCTTTTCTCTTTACTTCTAAAAATTAGGTACTTATTTCAAGGTGAATTTAAAAATATAGGAGAAGAGTTGTGCTGAGTGAAAAAAGTCAGTCTCAAAAGCTTGCTGGTTCTCACGCTCGGTTGCTAAGTCGTGTCTGACTCTTTGCGGCCCCATGGACTGCAGCCCACCAGGCTCCCCCGTGCTTGGGATTCTCCAGGCAAGAGTACTGGAGCGGGTTGCCATTTCCTCCTCCAGGGGATCTTCCCCACCCAGGGATCGACCCCCATCTCCTGCATCTCCTGCACTGGCAGGCGGATTCTTTAGCACCGCGCCACCTGGGAAGCCCACTCAGAATCTTACCCACTCCAATTACATCACACTCCGGTAGTGACGAAGTTACAGAGATGGGAAGCAGATTAGGAGTTGACGGGATGTGGGTGGCGGTCGCTCTCAGAGGGTAGCACAAGATGTCCTTGCGACGGAACGCTCCTCTGTTTTGGTTGTAGCGGCGATCACATGAATCTACAGCTGCACATGTGATGAAACTGCATGCACATGAGTATAGGTGAAACCGGTGAAGTGTGAACCGGTCAGCGAATTTTGTCAGGGTCGTTTCCTGGCATTGCACTCTAGTCTGGCACGACGTTATCACTGGGGACACCGGGTGAAGAGTACGTGGGATCTCTGCGTATTAATTCTTACAACTGCGTGTGAATCTACAGTCACATCAAAAAAAAGTTAAAATATGTAAATATATATGACCAGTACATCAAATCCAAGCCATTTGAGTATAATTTCCTAGGATCACGCTACAGGAACAAAGACAGTGACAATTCAAAGCGGAAGAAAAGGCAAAGAATAGTAAAGAGGATGCGAGTCGTGAGGATGGCACACGAGAGACTGAGGTTTGAAAAGCTGACGACATTGTAATTAAGGAACTCGGCTCTGGAATGAGACAACGTGGGGATGAGATCACACAGGCTGGCTCTGCGACCTGGAGTGAGTTCCTTTTCTGAGGCTCAGTCTCCTCATCTACAAAATCAGGATAAGGGCAGTACTGTTCTCTTGGTGCTGTTTGGAAACTGCCATGTGACAATGTATGCAAAATACTCCAAGTCACACTAAGAACTCAGGACATGGCTGATAGCACGCATACGTGCGTAGGAGCTGGCGATGGTTAATTATTCCTGAGGTTGCTTCAATCAGGGCTGGCAAACTGTGTAAAGGGCCAGAATATTTTTGCCTTTGCAAGCCATATGGTTTCCGTTGCAACTACTCAGCTCTGTCGACATAGCATGAAAGCATCCTTAAGTAAATGAATGGGTGTGGTTTTCTTCCAATATAATTTTATTCACAAGATCAGGTGGTAAGTCAGACGTGGCCTGTGGGGCATAGATCGCCAATCCCTGGTTGAAATAACCTTCTTCCCTTGAACGCTGAGGGGAGTGGGAGGTCACTGCAGACAGACTCACTCTCTTTTCCTCTCTCTTCTCTCTCATCACTCCCTACGCTTAGGGACCCTTCTATTACTACGCCAACATGAGGTCAAGTCAGAGTGGGCTTGCTAATTGTCCTGCAGTGTGTCGTTCTATTGATGGGCGCCCATCACAGGTCTCCTGGGTCTTGTACATAGTAGGCTCTCAATAAATATCGAGAGACTGATCGATTGACCCATTAACGAGGAGAGCTGAGTTCTGACGAAAGTTAGCAGAGGTGGGAAGGCCAGGCCCCAGGTGCCCTGGACGCAGAGGGGTTGCTAACATCCACACAACCCTCACATTGATTTTACACCGTGCGAACTGCAGACCATTTTATTAGAGATTACGTCGTTTAATCATTCAGCTCCTCACAGCACTGCCATGGCAACTATTTGCAGCTGTGCTTGACAGCGAAGGAGACTGAAAAATCAGAAACACCCAGTGGTTTTCCAGAAGTTGAATGGTTTATTAATTGGCAGAAAGGACCCGCTTGTCCCCATTCCAAACTCAGGTCTCTTTCTGTGACACCACAACTGCTGCTAAAGAAACACTTAACAAATAGAAAAGTGGCCTGGTTGCTATCCCAGTAATATTACAGTGTAAACTTTGAGGAAGAGGGAATGCGTTAGAATTCCTTCAACCTGAACGTTACTTGGAACATAAATGAAAAATTCCATTACAGCAGTATTTGTGATATTATTTCATTTGTATCAGATTACATGCAAAAGTACAAAATTATAATATAAAATAGAGAGTATACACATATAGAATAAATACACATAGATAATAAAGTGTACGTACACATTAGTGCACACATAACCTCGAAGAAGATGCAAGCAGGAGTCTGAAATAATGGCTCCCCAAATGGATTTAACCTCCCAAGTTACCTGGTCAACCTGCAAAGCGTTCATAAATGTGAATGAGTGGCCTTCAGATAGGCAGATGCTCTTGATTTATTACAGTTTCCATTCATCCTGAATGGCTTTCCAGGTCTACCCATCTCAGGCAAACAACCCACCTGTCCTTCCTCAAACTGGGAATGGCCCTCCTGGCGACGTTCAGGGAAGGGGCTCCCAGCGCTGCAGCGGCTGGAGAAGGCGGCCCAGCGGCCGGGTCCACGCAGACGCAGCTGGGCCCACCTGGACTCTTCTTTGTCCTCCCTGCCTCCGCCCAGCCCCCTGGATTCCCATACCCTGACCACGGCAGGGGAGCCATCTCCCCACTTCACCCTGGGTCTTGAGACTTCCCAGCTTGTTCCTTCAGCCCAGATTCTCTGCCTCTTCCCCCAGCCTTCCCCCTTTTCTCCTAACCTGCTGGCTCAGAAGAAAAACACATCTTTGCAGATGAGCTGACACCCCCACCTGCTTCCGCGTGCTCCTCTGTCCCTCTCCTTTGACTTCACTTTCGTCGGCCTGCAGCAGTTCCCCTCCTCTCTCTCTGCATATCGGCCCACACACCCTCCCTCTACAAGGAAATCAAACGCCCAGGACCGCCCTGCCCAAGCCTCCCCTTTGGCAGCTACCTGCTCCAGCTGCCTTTTTCTTCTCTTTAACCTGCAAACTTCTCTAAAGTGAGCCGTGTTCTCCTCCCTTCTCCTTGCAAGTCATCTTTTACTTCTTCCTTGCAGAGGAGGTGGAAGAGGTGTTTGCATGCTGGCACTACAGGTGCACGCGCGCACACGCGCACACACACACACGCACACACACACATACGCACACACACACACACACACAGGCGCACACACGCACACACATACACACACAGGCACACACACGCACACGCACACACACACAGGCACACACACGCGTACACACACACACGCACACGTACACACACACACAGGCACACACACACGCACACACACACACACACAGGCACACACACACGCACACACACGCACACACACACACACATGCACACACGCACACGCACACACACACAGGCGCACAGGCGCACACGCACACACACACAGACACACACACACGCACATGCACACATGCACACGCACACACACACGCACACACACGCACACACACACAGGCGCACACACGCACACACACACAGGCGCACACGCACACACACACACGCACACGCACGCACACACACACACACACACGCACACACAGGCTCCCAGCTTAGCCACAAAGAAGCCCAGAGGCCACGGGAGGTTTAGTGACAGGACCAAAGTTTGGGTCTCAGACTCTCCATAGCCATATCTGACAATGACTACAGGCGATATCCCCTTATCTGTAAAAAAGATACAATGTTTTCCCTCCAGAATTTCTGTAAAGGGTAAAATGAGATCCTGTAGGCAAAGCACCTTCTATACGCTCTGTGCTCAGAAAATATAGCTATTACTGTATACATCTATATAGATATGCCCGTATATATGTGAATGTATGTATGTGTGTATGTATGTATTGTATACAGATGGATATGAAGTCTCTTCTTTAATTAGAATAGTCTGTGGTCAGTAAGCGTGTCAAATCCTCTCTGCCTTTCCCAGAGGACATAATGTTGTAAGTTTCACTTAGAGGCTCTCTAATACATGTGTGTAAAAAAACCAGTGAACGGTTGAGAAGTTAAGACACCATATTAACAAGGCCACTGTTATTATTTTAATAAAGCTCAGGTGCTTGAATGGCTTCGCTAGAATAGCGTTTCTCAGCCTCAGCAGTCCTGCCGATGGGGCCAGCTGTGGGGCCCACAGGACGGAATGGTTCGCATCCTAGGTGGACCCCACCGGATGCGATAGCATGTCCATCACTCCCGCCCCATCCGGAGGGAGATGGAGCTGCCCCCAGGTACTGCCAAGTGTCTCCTGGGAGGCAAAGTTGCCCCTGTTGAGAACCTCTGATCCAGAGGTGTCTGGAAACTCCTTCTCCTATGAAATGTGAGTAAATAGCCAGGCCATTGTTTGGAGAGCTGAAGCTCCAAGGGTGAGAAAAGGCAGGTGAGGTTTTGTAGTCATAGAAGTATCAGTTTCGAAAACACAGTTTGCTTTCCTATGCAGAATTTTTTACTCCCGCAACGGACTTTAGGGGAGAAAACGCTGATCTTCCCCCAACTTATTGAAGAGAATTTTGCAAGCTCCAGGTCTACTGTAAATCTTCCGGAAGAAAAAGCCGGTCATCCTGAGACTCATCAGATAATAATATATCTATGAGATCCGGGGAAGCCCACACGTTCCTAGGAAAACCTTCAAAGTTCTTTTTTTTTTTTAAACCATCAAAACAAACAAGAGGTCAGTGGGTCTCCCTTGCAACCTCTGTCTATTTATGTTTCACATAAACATATTTTGTGACTATGGAAAAGACTTCATTGGCATACAATGGCAAGCGTTCTTCAAAACTGTCTTTAATTATTCATTTGGCTGTGCTATATTTTATGTTTCTTTTCATAAATGTTAATCTTTATTATTGCCTTATGGGGGGGAGGGGAAGAAAACACGCACACACAGTAATACCTATTATTAAATGACCTATCAGAGTGACATGGACAAATGTTGGGAGCGATTTAATTGTTTCCTATCTGCAGTTTTATACAGTTTCTATCAAACTGAAAGGTAATTTTTTCGGTAGCTGCTTATTTTAAATGTACAAAACCCTTGTGTGTAATTCCATTAGCTGCCCTACAGCACTGCGATCTACAGTTTCCCTGAGGCTGTTGTGAAATATTGATGAAACCCTTGCTTTTGTGGCTTCCTCTGATACACTAAACATTTGTCTGATGTTAGTTGAACTTGAATGGATCTGTTCAGAGCTATATCAGTAGTGACTTCAAAGGAAGTAAGGCTGTTAACAGTATTTTTTCCTCATTTTTCTTTCTTTCCTTCTTCCATTTTTTTCTTTCCTTTTTTTTCTTTTAAACAAACTGAAGTTCCAAAGCTTTACCATGGTGTACGTTATAGAAACAAAGTTTGTATCAAATGGTTCCAGTTACCTAGCAGTACTCATCTTTATATTCTAAATGATGGGGCTTTTTTTTTTTTTTTTCTTTTGGTTCTGATCAGTTGCTTGTATCACTGTAGATATTTTGAAGTAGAGATGGACACTCCCCCCACAACACACACTCACATCCTTACAAGGAGAGAAAGGAAGGAGGATGTAAAACAATAAACCTCGTCTTGGGAGCTTTAGTTCAGACACTTGCTGTGCTTTTGGGACTCTGCCTCCTAGGAGTCTCCACCCTAGTATCAATGAAAGGTTGCCATGCATGAGAAAAAAATCGCCTGTAATTGACTTTCTCCAGCTAAAGCTGTTTGCATTGAACTTTACAAAATTCAGGACTAGAGCTCATATTTATTCCTGTGTTTTCTGGTGAGGTTGTGAATTATAACTGCTGAGGTTTATTATTTTTTGAAATGATAAAATAGTCTTTTAGGACCTATAAGCAGTAAAATCTCTCAAGCAGGATTTCTCAGCCTCAGCACTATTGGTATTTGGGGTCTGGGATTCCTTTGTCGTGGGCCTGGAGGGATGTTTAGCGGCATCTCTGGCAATCCCTCTGCCGCTGTGACAACTAGAGAGTCTCCAGACATCACCTCACGTCCCCGGGGGACAGAACAGCCCCTCACTCCTTCTGATGAAGATCAGGGCTCTAATGATGCAGGAGTTTGGCCCCACTAGGATAGAAAACGTGATGGTCGTTCTGTCTCAACAAACAGCGCAACAGTGAGGAATCCCCAGACAGAGATCTCACAATATAGTTCTGCAGATTGATATTCTAGAACAGTTTTCACCCACACTCGGGAGTCCGGGCATTATCTGCACCTTTGCTTTTTTTCTCCAGTGTTGTTTTTTAATTTTTATTGGCATGTAGTTGACTTAGAATGTTGCATTAGCTCCAGATGTACAGTAGTCTGTCAGTTACACATATACACACATCCTCTCTTTTTTTAGATTCTTCCCCCACACAGACCACTGCAGAGTATTGAGAAGCCTTCCCTGTGTTATACAGAAGGATCTTGTTAGTTATCTGTTGCTTTCAGGCCAGCGGGGGGTGGGACTTCCCAGGAGGCACTAGTGGTAAAGAACCCGCCTGCCTCTGCTGGAGGCATAAGAGACTTGGGTTCGATCCCTGGGTCTGGAAGATCTGCTGGAGGAGGGCATGGCAACCCACTCCAGTGTTCTTGCCTAGAGAATCCCATAGATGGAGGAGCCTGGCAGGCTCTGGTCCATAGGGTCGCAGAGAGCTGGACACGACTGAAGTGTCTGAGCACACATGTGCCCTGCAGACAAAAAGTAGACAGCCACTTTCTGTCTTGAAACTCAAGCCTTCAGGATCCAACCAGAGGGCTGGTGGCATGGGTTCGCGAGGCATTGTCTGTCTGCAGAAGCTCGGCACGTCCTAATGAGTGATCTGCAGAGTGACTTCACCACTGGTCCCTCCCGTATCTTCCCCCCGAGATGCACCACTGACCCAACACCTCACCTCTGCTCTGGATCACCGAGCATGACTCCTCAAACAGAGACTCCGCTGAGTAAAAACAGCAGTATGCGTTTACACCCGCAACCTACCCTTTGTAAGAACTCATCCAAAGACAGAGGATTCCGCGTACACCTAACTCATACATTGTGAGATTATATTTAATTAATTCAAGGTTGATCTCACTTGCAAATTTCTGATCTCGATGAGGTTAGAACAAGTACAGCGTCTTCAATGCCATGTCTCTTGGGCACCCAGCCCAGGGCACGCAGTATGTGCTCACCTTTTCAAATTAAATAGTTAATATTTTCTTAGAGGGCTGGAAGAATCTTCACCCTCCATCAACCTACCTCCTTGGGAGCAGCACTCTCTTTTCCACCTTTCAACCTGGAAGAAATGAAACTGGAACCAGCAGAATAGGAGCATTAAGACAGACCTGAAGTTCCAGTCTCTTGTTCCATCCTGCTACCTGTCCCAGGGCCAGCCCTGAAAGATTCTTTGTTCATTCATTCACTTTTTTATATATTTGTTTATTGCGGATACCTCCCTCCACTGTGCTGGAAATGGATGCAAGCAAACCCCACATTCAGTACAACCATAGGAATAGACATAAGTTAACAGTATATGAAATTCAGAATTGTGACTGCATCGCCTCCCCAGAAGCAGATTCCTTAATTGGCTGTTTAAGGGATTGTGGTTTTCTTTTTCCTCCTTTTCCCTCTGCTTTTTCCAAAATGTCCGTTCACATCAGCCCAGCAGCTGCCCCTGGTAGTGCGTCCATCGAGGCGCAGGGCTGACGGTCTCACAGTCCCGGCGGAAGGAAGCGCGTCTTCTCTGTGGGCGGCACAGAGCCGTGAGCGAGGTGCCCACGTGCCCGCGGAGCCCAGCAGCATGGAGACGCGGTGCCCTGCCTTCTGCCAACAGGCGGGCGGAAGGGCGAAACGGATGTTGGCTTAATGAAAAAGAACAAAATCGATAAAAGAAAAGAAAAAATCTTTTCCAGTTCCTCCAAAGAGTCGTGGAGATTAAAATTAAGTTAACCATAGAGATTTAAAGTAGAAGGTGGTTTTACAAAGTCCTTAGCTGCATGGAGATGCTGGACGTTCCGTCTGCTTTGCTTTCTTGAGAGAAGGAGGGTATTTGTCAAAGCAGCAGCAACTTCACTTTGTCTCCATTGTCAGTGTATCTTGAGTTGAAGAAGCTTATTTTCTGCAAGTGCCTTCAGCCCCAGACATGTCTGCAGTCTATTTATGTTTGGCTAAAACAAACAGAATAAACAGTAGAGAGGGTATCATTCATATCATGACGGGAGGGAGAATATAGGACATTCTTGACATCCTGCATATACAAATCACGGAATGTCTTTCTAACTAGCCGCACTTGTAAATCAATCCGTGCACCCCTTCAGAAAGAATCTGCAGGAAAGTGATTTGACTTCAGCTGGCAATAGAGGAATCGGATTATTGAAGCGCCGTTCTTCTTGGGTTATCCACAAAATCAGCCTTCAATGTACATTGAGCTGGTCACACAAAGAGATGACCCGGAAGCCCCCAGATTCAGGCCTTGAAGAGTGTTTAAGCACTGGGGTGGGTGGGCAATGCAGTCTCAAGGGACTGGAAGCAAAGCAGAGGGCAGAGCATTTGGCAGAGAGTCATCAATGGACTAGTCGTGATCCTGGCAACGATCTTGACTCCACCTTAGTTGCTGAGTTCCTGCTATGTGCCTGGGATAAGTCCACTTTCCTGGTATTCAGTAAATTCCCCAGCCCATCAAGGATGGGAACCTTAGCAGATAGCACGCTTCCTCGCTACTGTGATCACCAACTTCTACAGGAAAATGTAGAGAAATACAGTGTGTGTGCGCGCACTCAGTTGTGTCCGACTCTTGTGACCCCATGGACTGTAGCCCGCCAGGCTCTTCTATCCATGGGATTTTTCAGGCAAGAATACTTGAGTGGGTTGTCATTTCCTCCTCCAGGGGGTCTTCCTGACCCAGGGATTGAACCCACCTCTCCTGCGTCTCCTGCATCGGCAGGCAGATTCTTCACCACTGAGCCACCTGGGAAGGCCAGAGAAATGCACACTCACTGCGTCTCACTCCCCAGTGAAGGCAGGGCAAGCTTCGCAATTTGAAAGTTCAGTCAAATGTGCTTGAATACTTTAATCGTGTGCGGTGCAGCCCTGGAACCGGGGCTAGAGGGTAAGCGTACGGAACAAGGTGGAGCCCGTGCGGGTGCGGAGCAACGTTTCTGACCCTCTCCCTGCAAGATAAGGCAGGGCTGGAAGTCTCGCTCTGCAGTCGCCCTCAGGACCCTCATCTCCAGTAATTCACGCTCTTGGGTTGTTGTTTTAAATTAGTCATCTAACATTTATTCAGCCCACCACGCTCCAGGCTTTGTGGAAACAAGGGCACCCAGACTGTTTAGATTGGGCTCCGGGGAGCCTATAATCAAGAGGAAAGGACAAATGGTAGTTGCAACAAGGACCACAGTTCCAGTTGAGGCTGAACTTACCTAACCATAAGATTCCATCGTTGGACACTTCTGCCAAAACTGAGATATATAGCCAAGACATCCAAACCAACCATTAAGTAAAAATAGTACTCTCGCTTCAGTCATGTTTGACTGTTTGCAACCCCGTGGACTGTAGCCCACCAGGCTCCTCTCTCCGTGGGATTTTCCAGGCAAGAATACTGGAGTGTGTTGCCATTTCCTCCTCCGGGGGATCTTCCCAACCCAGGGATCAAACCTCCATCTCTTGATGTCTCCTGCACTGACAGGCAGGTTCTTCACCACTAGCGCCACCTGGGAAGCCCAAGTGAAAATATTAGTGTTGTTTTAAGTACTGAATTAGCCAGATCCTAAAAATCATAATAGCACAATAAGTTATTGAGCAATTTCCATGTGCCAAGACCTATGCGAAGCTCTTTTATCTTTTTCATTCATTCAACAATCACTGTTTTTAATCTGAGGCCATTCACTAAACTGTACTGCTTATGTCTGTACCACTAAGAAAGAAAAATGCTTATAATTAAACCATGACCTGCTGCTCTCTTCCTAGCACTTAGAATTTCTATTTTATATTTACTGAGAGACTCTTTGAGATTTATTTTTTAAAGATTTTTATAATTTGACACTCCTGTGTTTATATGAAAAAGGAAAAGATAAGCAACATAAATTGGTTAAGGCATTCCTGAAATATCTTCTGACTGCCCCCTGGCAGCCATTTTAAGATAGCATTGACTTAAGGTTCACCCTAATTTATGAGATGTTAAAATATAAAGAAAGGTCTTAGAATCAATTAAATGCTATTTGTGAGGTATGTCCTATGCTCCAGGTCCCCTGAAAAAATGCTGAAGATACAGCAATGTATGAGACACAGCATCCCAATCCTAAAGGAGTCTAAATGGCAGAGTCCAGAATTTAACAATTACATGTATAATTGATTGGTTGCAAGTTTGATGGGAACCGCAAGAGAAGAATCCCATAAGGCTGTCTACAAGGTGATCCTTACTCACCAGGGGGTCAGGGGAGATCCTCCAAGTATCTTTATATGGAAACCGGAAAGATGAGTTGGAGACAGAAAAAGTTTTAAAGAAAAAGTAGCATTTTTACATAAAAGCCTTTCAACAACCATATTTGGATGGTACTCTAATTATCCCCATTTTACAGATGAGGAAACGGAGAGTTGGAAAGCCTCAGTAAATTGCCTAAGAACACACAGCTAGTAAGTGTTCGAGCTGGCATCCTTTCCTCTCAACCAGTGAACTGTTCTACTTGTTTAGATGGGCAGACTCAGTTCTTGCTGCTTTAGAGAGAGAGTGAAGAGGGACTTCCGGCCAGAGAGAGACCCTTCAGTGTAAATCCTGATGTTATTAAATAGTTTCAGTGCTAACAAAGAAAAAAGAGTTTCTTTACATCACAGACTCCATGTATCCTGGAACCAGGGACTGGGTTTGATCCCTGGGTTGGGAAGATCCCCTGGAGAAGGGAAAGGCTACCCACTCCAGTGTTCTGGCCTGGAGAATTCCATGGACTGTCTAGACCGTGGGGTCTCAAAGAGTGGGACCCGACTGAGTGACTTTCACGTTCACTTCACTTTCAGTGTCATAGGACCAGAAATATGGGTGCAATAAAAGAACATGTTTTGGAACCTCCTTCCAAATAATTAGGTTTTTAAATCTCTGGCTTGGGTAACTTTTGAAAACATATTTCAGAAGCCCACAGTCCATGTGGTTGTAGGTCCAACCCACCTGAAAGAATGGACCCATTAAGAATTTTTCCAATTAAGAGGCATGTCTAACTTTGCAGCAGGGATTTTTGTGTTTCTGCTGTTGAATTTACTCCTAGATATAGAACCTGACTAGAATTTTTAAAGGCTATTATACTGAGCAAATGTTGAAAATCTGGGACTCAAGGCTAGTTCCTGGGGCCACTGTTTACCGGAAGATGGAATGTAGGAGGAACACACAGCAGCCAGAAAGGGTATGGTGAGTGGGTGAGTCTTGCTCACTTTGTAAAGCTAAAAATGCACATGCCTGCATGCTCAGTCGCTCAGTTGCGACCCCATGGACCGTAGCCCACCAGGCTCCTCTGTCCTTGGGATTTTCCAGGCAAGAGTATTGTCATGGGTTACCAATTCCTCCTCCAGGGGATCTTCCTGACCCAGGGATTGAACCCAAGTCACCTGCATCTCCTGCAATGGCAGGCAGATTCTTTACCACTGAGCCACCTGGGACGCCCCAAGTTAAACATGCACAGGGTTCCGTACATCACCATTGATTCTTTCAGTGAATGTTTGCTGAGCACCTACCACGTGCCAGGCACCACCTCTAGGCACTCACACTATAGCATCGAGTCACCCAGACCACGATCCCTGCTCTAAGGGAGCCCACAAACAATGAGGAAGGCTTACAGTGAACAACAGACAGAATAGAGGCGTCAGCTCTGCAGCGTCGGGTGGAAAGTGCTATGGAAAGAGATCGCAGAGCAGAGTGGGGGAGCTGGAACTTGAGAGAGCAGGAGGCCAGTTGCAAGTTCAACAGAGCCAGCAGAGTAAGCTTCAGGAGGAAACTGCTTTTAAGCACAGACTTCCAGCAAGTTGGGGCTTCCCAGGTAGCTCAGACGTAAAGAATTTACGTGGGTTCGATTCCTGAGTCAGGAAGCTCCCCTGGAGGAGTAAATGGCAACCCACTCCAGTATTCTTGCCTGAAAAATCCCATGGACAGAGGAGCCTGGCGGGCTACAGTCCATGGGTTACAGAGTCAGACATAGCTTAGCAACGAAACAATAACAACAGCAACAAACAGCAGGCAGAGGAAAGTATCGAGGGAAAAGCCAGCACGAAGGCCGCAGACGCGAGGTTCCTGGTTTGGTTGGGAAACAGCGAGGAGGCCAGCAAGACCAGAGCAGAAAACCCAGAAAGGGAGGAAAGGGAGAAGGGGGAGAGGTGGAATGGAAGCTAAACAGGCCCATAAATCTGAGGGCCGCGGTAAGAAGGTTGACTTTCTCCGTGAGTAAGATGAATTTCCCTTGGGGGTTTGAGCAGGGAAGTGACGTGATCTGATGTATCTTTCATTCTGACTGCTGAGAGTGTTAAGAATTGACTGTAGGTAGCCAAGACTGAGACCATTTTTCACTTTCCATCCTCGAGGAGTGGGCTTTGTAACTTGCTACCTCTTTCCAGAGCGGGCTTCCCAGGAGGCACTAGTGGTAAAAAAAAAAAAACCCGCCTGCCAATGCAGGAGACAGGAAGAGACATGGGTTCAATCCCTGCGTCGGGAAGATCCCCCGGAGGAGGAAATGGCAGTCCACACCAGTATTCTTGCCTGGAGAATCCCATGGACAGAGGAGCCTGGCGGGCTATGGTCCATAAGGTTGCAAAGAGTCAGACACTACAGAAGCGACTTAGCATGCAGCTCATTGCAGAATGGTGAAGGGGAAGATGCCAAGGTCTGGGGTCTGCAGGCTTGGTTTCCTATCTGTCTTGTTAGTTTCTCCCATCTGTATCTCTCCTGTTAGCCTCAAATCCCCCCAGTTTAAGACAGACGTAGAGATGCCTACCTAACATGATTATTTCCAAAATAAAACGCACACCCAATACTTCATACTCTAACGGGCATACAGTAGATGCTTGAAGATATACAATGGAAGTTCTTTCTTTCTTCATATCTCCCCAAGAAACAAGAGGTTTCATAAGCTGCTAATTCTGTAGTCCAGAAGATATTCAGATTTATCATCTTTACTTTAGGTTGGTTTGCTTGAGTAATTAATGCAATGCTAGGATTTTATTGGTGAGGTGCCCAGGATTTTAGTAACTGAGTTAGTTGAACATGAAAGGTCTTTAAGGATGAAAGATATTATAATAAAGTCTGCTCTGTTACAACTCATATTTCCTGAGCCAATTAGCTCACTCCTGATTGGTAAATCAGTCAGTGATGTGTATATAATGAGGACGTCACATCCATTCACGTGTAAGTTTTTCTAACACTTTATTGTTTAGCAGCGCTAAGTAACATCAGCCAGACGTGAAGCTCACTAGTCACTGAACGCAGAAAGCCTCAGAGAACACGCTAGGTTCATAGAGGTTCCATCGACTTCCTTTTGGCTCAGATGCTCAGCCTTCAAAGTCCGAATTGTCACAAGGCGCAGGAGACATGGGTTTGATCCCTGGGTTAAGAAGATCCCCTGGAGAAGAAAATGGCAACCCACTCCAGCCTTCTTGCCTGGAGAATCCCACGGACAGAGGAGCCTGGCGGGCTACAGTCCATGCGGTCACAAAGAATCAGACACGACTGAGCATCATGCATGCCCTGCAGTCTTTTAAAATTTCAACCTTCTATAACCCCACAATCTTACTGCTTCCATAAACTTATTTCTAGTCAACTACAATCACTTCATTATTTACAAAGTAAAGCCCTTTATTTGCTGTTCAGTTCAGTTCAATTGCTCAGTCGTGTCTGACTCTTTGTGACCCCATGGACTGCAGCACGCCAGGCCTCCCTGTCCATCACCAACTCCTGGAGCTTGCTCAAACTCATCTCCATTGAGTCAGTGAAGCCATCCAACAATGTCGTCCTCTGTCATCCCCTTCTCTTCCTGCCTTCAGTGTTTCCCAGCATCAGGGTCTTTTCCAATGAGTCAAATCTTCACATCAGGTTCCCAAAGTATTGAAGCTTCAGCTTCAGCATCAGTCCTTCCAATGAATATTAAGGACTGATTTCCTTTAGGATGGACTGGATGGATCTCCTTGCAGTCCAGCGGACTCTCAAGAGTCTTCTCCAACACTACAGTTCAAAAGCATCAATTCTTCGGCGCTCAGCTTTCTTTATGGTCCAACTCTCACATCCATACATGACTACTGGAAGAACCATAGCCTTGACTAGATGGACCTTTGTTGGCGAAGTAATGTCTCTGCTCTTTAATATGCTGTCTAGGTTGGTCATAGCTTCTCTTCGAAGGAGCAGTTGTCTTTTCATTTCATGGCTGCAATCACCATCTGCAGTGATTTTGGAGCCTAGAAAAATAAAGTCTGTCACTGTTTCCACTGTTTCTCCATCTATTTGCCATGAAGTGATGGGACCCGATGCCATGATCTTAGTTTTTTGAATGTTGAGTGTTAAGCCAGCTTTTTCATCCTCCTCTTTCACTTTTACCAACAGGCTCTTTAGTTTCTCTTCACTTTCTGCCATAAAGTGAAAGTGACAGTTGCTCAGTGGTATCTGACTCTTTGCGGACTAGATCCCGCGGACTATACGATGGGATAGTATAGTCGATGGGATCGACTTTGTGACCCCATGGTCCATGGAATTCTCTAGGCCAGAGTACTGGAGTGGATAGCCTTTCCCTTCTCCAGGGGATCTTCCCAAACCAGGGATCAAAACCAGGTCTCCTGCATTACAGGCAGATTCTTTACTAACTGATCTGGATTCTTTACTGACTGAACTATCTGGGAAGCCCAAAGGGTGGTGCCATCTGCATATCTGAGGTTATTGATATTTCTCTCACAATCTTGATTCCACATCAAGATTTTCTCTCGCATCTTGAGTCTTGATGAAGCTTGTGCTTCATCCAGCCCAGATTATTTGCTGTAGTGTTGCTTTATTTGTTATGAATTTAACAAGTGTTTGTAATTGGGCTGGTATTTTCAGTATGGTTTTATTGGATTACATTCTGGATACCTACTTACTTAGTTCTGAACTAGTCTACCCTAATCGTATTTTTGCTTTAAGCGCTATCATTTTAATGAAAGGTTTTGCAGAATGCAAGATTCGTCAAGGAATGTATATCATTATAGCAGAGACACACACCTGGGCCATACACACCAGAAAAAAGCAGGACACACTTTGAAAACAGGCATGGATGTGAGTTTGAGCTGCAACTAACAGCCACAAGAGGGCGATGGCTCTGGAGACTCACATGCTCAGTCCAAAGTCGGAGTCTACCAACATCTGATATGTGACCTCAAGAAAGTCGTTGCATTTCTTGAAGCCTAAGTTTCCTCTGTCTTTGAAAATGGAACTAATAATATCACCCCCATCAGTGGAGCATGAGGTTAAAATAAAACCATACATGTAAAGCACCTACTAACTGGGAGCTATATTAGAATACGGTAACGGGCTTCCCTGATGGCTCAGCCAGTAAAGAATTCCCCATGCAACACAGGAGACCTGGGTTAGATCCCTGGGTTGGGAAGATCCCCTGGAGGGGGGAACAGCTACCCACTCCAGTATTCTGGCCTGGAGAATTCCATGGACGGCATAGTCCACGGGGTCGCAAAGAGTCGGACATGACTGAGAAACTTTCACTTTCATTAGAATACGGTACACACAGAAGCATTTTATAAGCAAACAGGTTTCTAATGAAGTGGTATAGGAAAAGTCATCTTCCCAACAAAATGAGGTCAGACGGAGGTCTCAAAATCAATGCTTCTGTTTGATTTAAGCACAACTGTTTTTGTACATTTGGAGCCCAGCTTAACTCTCAAATCACCCACGGCTGAGGGCTGGGTGAACTCTCCAAACCCGAGGAGGAAGAACCTTGCACTGTGGCCTTCGCTCCCTGACTGCCTACGTCTGGACCACTGGTCCAGACCCAGTTTATTTGTGAAGACGATGTTGAGGATGCATATAGGCCTCTGTGTGTGTGTGTGTGTGTGCACGCGCGCGTCTGGGTTCCTTTTCTCTACATATGATAAAAATAGCCAAGGCAGAGACAATGCTCCACAGCTGGAAAAGATGAGATCATTTGTAAGTGGCTTGTTAAATCACACATCATCTTCCTGATCAGCAGTAGCGAGCCTGCATTTTCAGGAGCTGATGCGATTTATCATGTTATTATATATTTAGGGGCTTTTTGAAAATGCTGTTATTTACTCAACCGACTGTGTATATAGACTATTTAAAGCAGATTTTTGACCCAGTAGACTGTACCAGCCCCATCTATCGTCTCAATGAGCATGTAGGGACTCTTAAATATGCAGATTATTGATACAATAGACTGTGAGCGCTGGAAACGTACCCTAGACGGGTACATTCCAGTCACTGGGGGACGATATGTTTCTAAAAAGCACTTTCAAAGCAGACCCATACAAAGAGCCAGGCTCTGTGGAAAAATGTACATCTGGGTGGAGGGGCCTCTGGTTTGGGAGGGAAATTCTCAGTTTCTAGAAATAGGATGCTGTCATTTTTATCTCTTTGTGGACTGCCCAAGTCTGTGAACATTGAAACCACCCTCTCCTGAATGCCAGGCAATGCCACCAACAGTCTGAGCTTCTTTCATTCTACGTGCAAAGAAACCATTCTGTTAGAGTTAACTCAAATTCATCCTTTGATTCTGGAGAAGGAAATGGCAACCTACTCCAGTGTTCTTGCCTAGAGAATTCCGTGGACAGAGGAGCCTGGTGGGCTGCCGTCTATGGGGTCACCCAGGGTTGGACATGACTGAAGTGACTTAGCAGCAGAGACAGCATCCTTTGATTCAAGGCATGTGTTGCGCACCATCCATTAGACAGTAAGCGCTTGATTTGCAAGCCACAGATATTCTCTCTGGCTAACTCAAGTCAAAATAAGGAATTTGCTGGAAGACGTGTGGAGCATCTCACTGAAAGGGGAGGAGCCAGTGGGCTTCTGAAGATCATGGGGAGATAGTCAAAGGGCGATCTCTGCTTGATGCCATTGTCAAGAGGGATCCACTCCAACCATTTGCCATTCTTGTGTCGTGGGGTCGAGTTCATATTCCATGGATTCTGATTGGCCTAGGTGGGGTCATCTGCTCATACTAAACAAAAACAAACAAACAAACATGAAATGCCAAAAAGGGAAAGAAAAAAGTTTGCATGTTTTTGTCTTACCTCTCTGCTCTTTAGATAAAATGTCAGATATTTAAACACATACGCACATGCTATCTGGATTATTCTTGTTGGAAAGCAGTCCGCATGTGCTGGAGTCTCAGTTAATTAATCTCCCAAAGACTAGACTCTGTGTCCTGCTGGCTTCTCCCCAATGTGCCTGGGAGACAACAGATTGATTCCTCCTGGACCTGATGATGTTATTCTTACATGAGTTCCAAACTAATCATGTGCCTTAAAAAATAAAATCAGCCATGCTACCTACTCTAACGTGAAGGGGGAGATGATTTCAGCAAATAACTCACCTAAATTGCAAAAGCAGAGGGGGCAATTAAAGGACAAGACACCCCCGCCGGTGGGAAAGGCATGACACTCTGACAAAAGCCTAAAGAACTTTTTAAAATTAATTAATTGATTGATTGATCATTGATTTTCTTGGCTGCACTGGATTTTTGCTGTTGCATGCAGACTTTCTCCGGTTGGGGAAAGCAGGGGCTACTCTTTATTGCAGTGCTTGGGACTCTCATTGCAGTGGCTTCTTCTGTTGAAGAGCCTGGGCTCTGGAGCACAGACTCAGGAGTCGTGGCACTCTAGTTTCGTTGCTGCGAGGCACATCTTCCAGGACCAGTGATCGAACCCATGTCCCCTGCATTGGCAAAAGTGAAAGTGAAAGTTAGTCGCACAGATGTGTCCAGCTGTTCGTGATCCCATGGACTGTAACCTGCCCAGCTCCTCTGTTCATGGAATTCTCCAGGCAAGGATACTGGAGAGGGTTGTCATTCCCTTCTCCAGGGGATCTTCCCCACCCGGGGATAGAACCTGGGTCTCCTGCATTGCAGGCAGATTCTTTACCAGCTGAGCCCCCAGGGAAGCCCAAGTGGATTCTTAAACCACTGGACAACAGGGAAGTCACTGTTGACAAGAACTTTTGACAATAGTTACCTCAAGAAGTGTTCTTGGCACTAAGCCTGCAGCAATGAACAAGGCAAATAAGCTCCTGCATTTAGGAGCTTCATGTTCAAATTGGGGAGAAAGATTTCTTACGCTAGGTCTTCCAATTCTTGGCACTATTGCCATTTAAGCCAGATCATTCTTTGTTGCGGAGGCGTTTCTGTGCGCTCTCATGTTCAGCAGCAGCCCTGCCAATGTCCCCAGGGAGCAAAACAGCCCTGCTGAGTCATCAAGAAGAAGTCGGGTACCACTGATGAGAAGTGGTAGGTGCCTGCATGTGTCTATAACTCAGTGTGTACTTGGGGGCGGGGCCCTTCCTCGGGAAAACGTTGTCTCTGCTGTTCTGTATGAGGAGGGCATGGCAACCCACTCCAGTGTTCTTGCCTGGAGAATCCCCACGGACAGAGGAGCCTGGCAGGCTACAGTCCATGGGGTCAAAGAGTCAGACACGACTGAATGACTAGGCACACCACTGTTCTATATAAGCAAGATTCTGAGACTGCCTATTGCCTACTGGCTTACTTTAGGCCTGAATTACCTAAATAATCCAGTACTTGGACATGATTGGCTTAGGCAAATCGGGGCCCCTCACAGTCCTGGTGATGCCAATTCCATCCATACTTGATAGGTTAGGAGACAACCGCACTGTCTATGGTGATATATCCTGGAACACTGATGATCTTTCCAGCAAAGCCCAAGAAAACTTCATTTTTAAACGCTTATAAGTAACACTGGCTTCCCAAGTGGGACTAGTGGTAAAGAACCCATCTGCCAATGCAGGAGACACAAGAGAGGCAGGTTCAATCCCTGGAGCAGGAAATGGCACCCCACTCCAGTATTCTCGCCTGGAAAATTCCAGGGCAGAGGAGCCTGGCAGGCTACAGTCCTCAGGGTCACAAAGAGTCAGATACAGCTGAGCAACTGAACGCACACACACAGGTAACAGAAAATTCGCAAGGCCTGGACAGGCAGCCAATGAACTCTGAAACTCTAGAGACGATGGCTAACTCCCTTTATTGTCTCTGAATAGTCACTCAAAGGTCTTAGAGGCTGCATATATGAAGATTCTTTGCTAATAATTCATCCTCCTCCAGGTCACAAAGCTCTGATTCTTTCTGTTTGTTTGTTGTTCTTCAGGAAAAGAAGAATGATCCTTTACACTGAAAAACAAATTAACTAACCAATTAGCCGAATACTGCCTTTTTGTTGTTGTTAAGAAAAAAATATGCATATATTATTATTTTTAAGAGAATTCTGATTTTATAGAAGCGATTTGGGCACTGCAGAAAACTAGCATTAGAAGACTTTAAAAGCAGAGGAAAATACATAAAACAGAAAAAAAAAAAAAAAAAAAAGGCCAGACAGTGGATGTATCACGAGCCATGTGTCTGTACTCCCCTTTGGAGAACATTAGATCCCAGACTCTTTTGTCCTCAGTCCTTCTCCTCTCCTGATACAATGACCAGCGTGGTTCCGTTGTCCAGGCAGGAAGAGTGCTGACATAGTGACCTTGAACCTTTTCCATTTACCCATCTCCTTTGTAACGGTGGAGAGAGGGGAAAGATACCAAGCCTTGACAAAGCAGCCGTAACCTTCAACCAAAGGGTCAAATATCGCATATTGACGCATACGTATGGAATCTAGAAAGACAGTACTAACAGTCCTACGTGAAGGGCAGCAAAGGACACATGCACATAAAGAACAGGCTTCTGGACACAGTGGGAGAGGGAGAGGGTGGGCTGGTTTGAGAGAACGGCCTTGAAACATACGCATTGCCATGTGTGGAATAGACAGCCAGCAGGAGTGTGGAGTCTGGTGACGGGAACCCAGAGCGGTGCTCTGACAGCGGGGGAGGGGTGGGGGAGGGGGGAGGGGGAGGGGTGGGGGAGGGGGGGGGAGGTGGCTCGGGAGGGAGGTGGGAGGGGGCTCGGGTCTTCCTCTGGCTGATTCACGCTGATGTACGGCAGAGACCATCATACTATTGTCATTATCCTCCAATTAATATAAATAAATAATTTTTTTAAAGGGTCAGAAAACCTTGGAGAATTTTCCATTAGATTATTCAAACTGTTGATCAAAAAAAGATCAACTACCTCTGTATCTCCCGGCATTTGGGCCATTTCCAAGAACTGCTTCATCCAACTGTCCAGCGGGGTTTGGCCTCAGATCAGACTCGCTGTTTTATATAAGTTGCCTCCTGTAAAAGCTAACCTAGTTAATTAAGAACCGAAATAGGTCAGGATTTATTTGACAGAGTTACCGGAGTTATTTAGAAATGCTAATCCTTTTCATCATTAACTTTTTTGTTTGTTTGTCTCTTGTACTATAAAAATGCTCAATCTGATAAGGGGATTTAAGTGAACCCAGAAGGGATGGATTGAGAATAATGCTAGGAGTCTGATGGATTGTTGTTTTGTGTGTTTTCTGCAGTCACCACTTGAAAGACTAAACACTAAAAACCCTGAGAAGTCCAGCTTCGAAACGTGGCTCTCCACGATGACACCTTTGCTCTTGAAATACTAGTAGAGGGCCCGCACACCCAGTGCTTATGCTACCAGGCGTTCCGAGCGCCTGTCGGTTATCTCGGCTCTCACGATCGGCTTTAAGGCTGTCCCCGTTATTTTCTCCGGTTTACAGGAGAGAAACGAGACCCGCAGAGTCTGTGGGTCTGCTGCAGACGACAGTGTACGCCATCGCCGAGGCAGGACGTGACCCCGGGCGGGCTTGCCCCAGACGTCTGTGCCCTTGGGCCCTGCGCTATGACGGCTGGGAGGGCACTGTACGCGCCTTCTCCCCCGACTCTCCCCAGTGTTCACCCTCCCCAGAGTGTTCTCCAAAGAGCCCCTTGCTTCACTGCCAAACCTGACCTCACGGCACTTCGCGACTATTGACATCTGGGACTGAGTATTTCTTTGCTGGGAGGGGCTGGCCTGTGGGGAGGGGGCAGGTGGCTTAGCAGCATCCCTGGCCTCCCCGCCCTCTAACCGTCCACTGTAACAACCAAAGATGTCTCCAGACCTTGTCTAAAGGCACAGATGTTCCCCCGGCTGAGAGCCCTTGGGTTAAAGTGTGATGGTGACCCAGCTGGCTCTCAGGGCCACAGGTTCTTCTATTTTTGCCGTTGTCCAGTCAGTCGCTCAGCTGTGTCCAGCTCTTTGCAATCCCATGGACTACAGCCCGCCAGGCTTCCCTATCCTTCACTAACTCCCGAAGTTTGCTCAGATTCGTGTCCATAGAGTCGGTGATGCCATCCAACCATCTCACCCTCTGCCGCCCCCTTCTCCTCCTGCCCTCAATCTTTCCCAGCATCAGGGTCTTTCCCAGTGAGTCGGCTCTTCTCATCAGGTGGCCAAAGTACTGGAGCTTCAGCTGAAGTTTCTTCTATAGAGACCAGCTAATAAACTCATTCACCTTGAAGTGCAATGATGAGATAAGAGAATGTCTATATTTTTATGGGGAATGTGTTCTTGATCTGCCTCATGTCAAATGAAGAAAAGTCAAATGGAGGGGTTTGAGGCAAGGTGAAGCAGTGTGGAAACCCTGCTCCACACCCAGGAATGAGAGAAATGGGAGGAAATTCAAAACACTGTGGTCCTCCTAGCCAGGCTGGTCACAGTGATCATACTGGCGGAGAATCCAACAGGAAAGGGAACAGTTGGTAGGTCCCGTATCTGAGCCATTAATCACAGAACTAAAGAATACCAGGGCTAGGAACTCCTTGACTTAATCACTGCTCATAGACATGAAAGGTTTTTCCACCTTGGACTCCTGTGATTCTAGAGATAGCAAAGACTTTTCACCAGAGAAGCAAAGGCCAGATCGCTCTCTGACATTGCCAATTTAGCTTCTCTGAAGGGACAGCAAGCCTTCTCTCTTTCTTAACGGGAAGTGGTCATAGCCACAACCTTAGCAAAAGAAGCAGGTTAAAATTTGTCCGTTCTTGGCTAATGCAGTTAGACGTTTTCGAGAAAAGGCAATGAGAAGTGGTCATTATCCATTATCTGCATGAAATATTTCAGAGAAAGGAACAGCATTTGCCAAAAAAAAGAAAAGATGTTTGACTTGAAGCCAGGCAAGAGGGAAACAGGATCACCTCCGTGCTCCGTGGGAAGGCTGCGCTAATGGTGTTATTTCAAGTAAAATGGGAATGCACATCTGAAAACATACAGATGGCGCATCGGCTTCATATACTTCCTCAAGGTCGTTCTGGACAATGATTTACTGTCCCTTTTCTTGGCAGTAAAGCCACAAAACCCCTCCAAACTCTCCAGTCTTGGAAAAACTATGTATGTGCTGTTGTTGTCACTGAGTCCCTCAGTCGGGTCTGACTCCTTGCAGCCCCGTGGATTGCAGCCCACCAGGCTCCTGGGTCCACAGGATTTCCCAGGCAAGAATACTGGAGTGGGTTTCCATTTCCAACTCCAGGGGATCTTCCTGACCCAGGGATCGAACCCACATCTCCTGCAAGCCTCCTGCATGGCAGGCAGATTCTTTACCACTGAGCCACCAGGGATACCCATTTATAAAGCCCTCTGTGGGGGAAAATGTATAATCAGTATGTACACTGGGCTGAAAATACTTGATATCACTTGAGAAGTCGAAGCCTAAAACTCTTAATTTGAAAGGAAAGTCTCAGTCCTATTGTATAGTTTCTTTGTCTCTATTTCATTTCCCTTTACTCTATCCCCTGCTCCTGATTTATGCTCTCTTAGTGTGGGGATAATATAAGGATAATGATTTCTAAGCTGGAACTATCAGAAATCTTATGAAATGGCCCCCTTCTCACCCTTCTCCATGAATATTTTCTCACTCTGCTTTTTAAAACTGTCACCAGAATATTTCCCAATAATAACACATGCCAAACTGAAATTCTAGGTAGCTGGATATAAAGTATTTTTTTAGGAGACCTTCTGCTTTGAGCATTAGTCATCTCTCTCGTTGCAAAGCCCAAGGCCTCCAACAAAGACCTTTTTGCTCAAATGGCGGGTTGCTTTATTTCTTGAAGATTGCAGACATTATCGTTATGGGTAATGACCTAATAACTTGCCATTTGATGTTTGCACATCAGTTCTATGGAAGTTCCCAGCATACATACCACTGGGTCCTTATATGAATGATTTAATATTAAGTCACAAACCCAAACTGGAGTAAGCTCTTTTCTTATGTATGAAACATGTAAGATCGGTTCATATTGAATGCAGATATCATCGAAAAGCTGTTGGTTTGGAACAGGATTTAGGGGCACCTGATGCAAAGAGCTGACTCATTGGAAAAGACCCTGATGCTGGGAAAGATTGAAGGCAAAAAGAGAAGAGGGCGGCAGAGGATGAGATGGTTGGATGGCATCACCAGTGGACACAAATTTGAGCCAACTCTGGGAGACAGTGAAGGACAGGGAAGCCTGGCATGCTGCTGTCCATGGGGTCACAAGAGTCAGACTCGACTTAGTGACGGAACACCACCAACAACAACAACAAAGAATGCCAAAGTCAGCTGAATTCAGCTGTTTGTGGGCTTGGATTGGTGATTAGGATGTACAGTGTTTATAAAGTGCCTTACAGGCCTGGGGGTGAGAAGGTATTCCTACAGCCTTGCTGTGTTGCGTACTTTGCCGTATTTGATATTCCTAACTAGCCTCGGAGGTGAACACTCTGTATGCGCTGTCAAGTATTTATGACCCTGTGGACTGTAGCCCGCGAGGCTCCTCTGTCCATGGGATTTCCCAGGCAAGAATACATTTCCTCCTCCAGGGGATCTTTCCAACCCAGGGGTCAAACCCTCATCTCTTGGCATCTACTGCACTGGCAGGTGGATTCCTTACCGCTGAGCCACCGGGAAGCCCCGTAAATACTATTATTGTTCTTATTTTATGGATGAGGAAGCCGAGCCTCTGAAAGTTTCAGTAACTTTCCTGTGGCCACATTTAAACAGTAACTGGCAGATTTGAACTGAGCCCAGCCTCATCCCACAACCAATGGGCCATTCTATCTCCTCATTAACTGATCAGTCTTTGAATCAGTGAATTTTTTTTTTCTTGCTGAGTTTTTCCCAGTATTACTGCAAGCAGTTGTCTAAGCCACAGATATTTCCTCTTTTGGTCCCTAGAAAGAATAAGGAGTTGGAACGTTCAAAACTGTATTCTCTTTCTGAAACTGGTACCCCCATACATATAGGAACATAGGCAAAGAGACATAGCTTGCCAATTATCTGGCTCCTAATCAACAGTTTCACAATTTACAGTAAGACTTCTCAAACTTTCTTGAGCCTATGGATCCCCCAGGGATCTAGTTAAATGATTCTTATTCGATAGGTCTGAGAGTCTGCATTTCTAGCAAGTTCCCAAGTGATGCTGCAGCTCATCCCAGCACCATCCTTTTGAGTAGCAGAGGTTTATGATACACTTTCTCTTCCATTTCCTCCCTTGTCCTAACAGAATGCTGAGGTAGGCAGGCTTAGGACGGTTACTTCTATTTGGAATTGACAGAGAATCAAGGTCAAAGAGATGGTACAAGAAAGTACCAGAAGAACATGCTACATCTTCGAATGCTTTGCTTCCCCTGATTCCTTTGGTTTAGAGCTTGCAGATGGATGGGTCCCACACATATTTGGTTTCTTCCACATGGTTTGGCCAAATAAAGTTCCAGACAACTCTGGACCGCGTGGCCGTTCCTTGAGTAGCAGCTGTACTCTTTCACTGTGGCATGGACTTTCCAGTGACTCGCAAAGTCTCTATGTCGATCCAACTGAGGGCCAGCGCTACTGACCTTTGCATCTCAGGACTGTTCTTCTCCCATCTGGTCTACTCTGCCCATCTAAGTTCCCTACCTCCCTCCAGTAATGCATGACCTTCTCATGACCTTTTCCTCCCCAAACCCATGCCCAGCTTCTCTCCACAACTCAGCTTTCTGCTCTCCGGGGCCACTGGAGAACCAATGTGATGGAAGTCCCCATGCAGTTTTACTAAAGTATGTTACATGTGTTAACAGCGAAATAAATATTTCTTGATAAAATGAGTAAACAGACGAACCACAAAAGGATGACAGAGTATCCACTTTCTCTGATTTAAACGAGCTTAGTCCTTTTTTGCTAATGACCAAGAAGTGGAGAAAGTCACAGAGCATGATTTGGAAACAGCTTTACAGTCCAAAGAGCTGTGACGACGGCCCCAGAAAGTGCCTGTGACAGGAGTCCAGTAAGTGCGCGGACTGTTTCCTCATAGAGACCCCACCTGGTACTTATCCACTGTGCATATAGAAGATTCCAATTAGCTGAACATCTGCAGGAAATAATAAGAGAGATGTTCTTGTTTTGATGACCTTCAGAAAGCTCTCCATCCGTCTCTATAAAGAACTGCTGGGCCCAGGAGAAGCCTCCTGTCATCAAACCGCTCCATCCTCAACATCCCTTTAAAGGAGGAGCTCTATATGTTCAGTCCTGACGATCAGATGGAGGAAAGAACCAGCCCTGCTGTCTCAACCTGTGCACACAAGTCACGCTTATGCTAGCGAGTTCTGTGCGGTATGGCAGGAATGAAAATCTATATGAAAATTGAATTGAAAATGTCTCTGTTTAGAAATATGCCTGTGCTCAGATTCCTCTGGGTGGGAGGGAGGCTGAGCCTTGTGATATCTGGGTTCTCTGTGAAGTCAGGTCTCTGTTCAGAAATGGTGTCGAGGGTCCCGTAGCCCTGAGCCGACCGCCTCCTGGGACACAGAGCAGGCCAAGCCGCCCAGCACGGCCCCCACTCCGGGCCAAGTCCCCGCTGCGGGGAGCTCAGCCTCCCTGGACGGTAACTCCTCCAAGTCACAGAGCATGATTTACCCACAGGCTGGGTAACTCTTCACCCAGCCTGCCAATGCGAGTGCCAGTTAGTGCCAATAATAATATACATGCCAACAGATTTCTAGACCACAGTCGCCAAAACACTAGAGGCTCGTGACAGGGACGCCTCCCTCCATGTCATCGTCCCTGGCGCCGGCTGGGTCCACAGCCAGAAGTTCTTGCGATCCCCTCATTTATGTCTGCCCTGCACACGGCGGAACCTTCTTGTGATTTTAAACTGTCATTTAATGGGGTGGATTGGCGAAAATGATCCTGTCACCACGGGGTATGTGTTTAAATGAGGTCTTGCTTGAATCCTGGTTTCGTTTGTAAAAATCAACCTCCTTGAGTTTTATAATCTCTCAGGTTATAGCTCTCCCACCTCTTCCGCCACTTTAAAAACTGTCGATGCTTTTCCTGTAAACACTCTACCGTGGATTTTCAAGGCAGCTGCAAAAATGGACGCCTAGCAAAAGTCTGCTGTCTCACTTCCTCCCACCCAGGAATTATTTTGCACAATTTTATTTAAACCATTCTGACTACAGGTTTGGGGAACAACTGAGGTGGTATTTTTTTTAATTGTTTCCCTTTTGTTTTTCTAATGTTTGATTTAAAAGGAAATGTCTAAAATTTAAGGATTAGTTTCCAAATTTTACCCATCTATTGATAGAATAAAAAGTTTGCAGCTTGTATAGCGTATTTTTCTAATGACATCTCTCCCCTTTTTCAATCAAGAATTTGGGAGAAGACCAGCCTAATATTTGTGTAATATACATCATAGAGCAGATAGTGAGTTTTATCTATGACAAAAACTACCCATACTTTCAAAGTTGTGTGACTTTTTTTTTAACCAAAATCTGCTGTCGATAAATGTATTTTCCGGTGTTCTGCAATCTTCATACTTAAAAAATTGAAATCCACAGGTCAGGGATTTCTGGAAACGAGAATGTAGGTGGCTGGGATGCTCTGAAAAGAGGATTTGTGGGGTCTCTCTGGTTTTATCATTGAGGAAAATTGATCAGAATGGTTGTAATTCACATCTGATCTAGATCGGGGGGATTTACCCATCACAGGCGCCGACTGCATTGCTGAGAAGTAGACACAAAGATTGTGACCGGACTAATCCCCTTTCATTGTATGATCTATTTGTTCATTCACTTAGATAACTTGTGGACATCTTTCGGTGCCAGGATATGATCTGAGTGAGGGGAGAAGCAAGGTCTCTGTCTTCAAGGAGACAGACATTCTATCTTTACATTTAGTGAGAAAACACAGTCAATCAATAAATAAGCCCGCGAGATGATTTCAGAGTGTGGTCGGTGCCATGGTGCTTTCAGTAAATAGGTTGATATGCTCTAGAATTAGACAGAGAAGGGGAGACTGGTCAGGGAGGACCTCTCCCAGAAGGGGCCATTTGAGCTGAATTCTAAAGCATGAAAAGCAACCACCTTCCATAGAGGAAGAGCTTTCTAAGCAGAGAAACCTGCAATTGCAAAGAGTCACAGACGAGGAGAGATTGGCAGATGCAAGAAGCAGCAAGTGGATTGTTGTCAAGCAGGCAGAGAGGGTGAGGCAAGAGTCCTGGGCGATAAAGCAGAAAGGCAGCCACCAAATCCTGCAAGTGCTCAGACTCCAGGTGAAGGGTTTGAATTTTATTATAATCTATTTACATGTGTGCAATGCAGCAGAAAGACTTACAGGAGTTAAAACAGCCAGTTGCTTACTAATATCTTTAATAAGGAATATTCTAGCAGTTGTGTGCGTGTGTGTGAGATAGGGCGTGTCCAACTCCTTTGCAACCCCATGGACTGTCACCCACAAGGCTCCTCCGTCCATGGGACTTCCCAGGCAAGAATACTGGAGTGGGGAGCCATTTCCTTCTCCGGAGGAATCTTCCTGACCCAGGGATCAAAACTGTGTCTCTTGAGTCTCATGCTTTGGTGTGCTAAGTCGCTTCCATCGTGTCTGACTCTGTGCGACTCTCTGGGCTGTAGTCCGCCAGGCTCCTCTGTCCATGGGATTCTCCAGGCAAGAATACTAGAGTAGGTAGCCTTCCCTTCTCCAGGGGATCTTCCCAGCCCAGGGAAAGAACCCAGGTCTCCTGCATTGCAGGTGGATTCTTGACCGTCTGAGCCCCCAGGGAGGCCCCCTGCATTGGCAGGTGGGTTCCTCACACTAGCGCCCCCTGGGAAGCGCATTCTAGCCGTTCTCTGGAAAACAGACTGGAAGGAGTGGGGGCAGGAAACCCCCTTAATCACCGGAAAGGACAGGAATGGCAGAGCGGCCAGAGCGGTGGCCGAGCGGGTGGGAGAGAGTTCTCTCGACCAGAGAATTTCTAGACACGGAACTGAGTGTGCACATGAATTAGCTGTCCTGGCAATATGGATGCTTCGAGTGGCCACTGTCAGGCGGTGGGAAGGGATGAAATTAGACATTTAGGTTGGAAAGGAGATGTTTGCCGCCAGAACGTTTGACCTTCAGCCCAGAATCCACAAGGAGGCCCTGCAGAGGACACTCCCTTCTCTTCGGGCCTCGGCATCAGTGTGATCATCATCTTAGCTAAATAAGTATTCACAGGAATAAACTTGCCAGGAATAAAGTCAACTAATCCACTTTACCAAGATTTACACATGATGCAATCTTATTAAACAAATCTCATCAATATAGAGAGAGACAGACACTCATTATGCACCCCAATCACCCACACTCTGCCTGTCTCCCCCTCTCTCCTCTCAGCTGCCGATGGCAAACAAAGCCACTTAAGTGAACAGTCTTCAATGTATAATATTAAAATGTGTTTTGTAAAACTCTGTGGAACCCCTAGCCATTGTTCAAACACACTTGCTCTGATAGATGCTTTGGCATTTTTTTTATGAGGCTTTTCAATGTGTTACTTTATCGGGTGCATAAGATTGAGTCTGTTCTGCAGAAGAAAACAGACAAAAAGGGTCTCTCAGCACGAGTTACTCTTCTGTAAAGGTTATAGTAAACATGTCAATGCCTAATTAAGCAGAAAATTTTATCTGTATTGTGGGGGAGGCATTTGCTGTCTTCGACTTCTCTTCTGGGGAATCCATTTAGAAGGACAGAGTAGTCTGTGAAGTTGAGCTGGGCTGGAAAGCTCAGCTTCCAAATGTCAGCATTAAAAAAGAACACTCCTAAAAAAAAAAAAAAAAAACCACACACACACTCCTTTTCTCCTTGTGTGAAAGTGGCTATATTGGCCAGGCAGATTGTCTGTGGGGTGTGTGTGTGCGTGCAAACGCCTGTCCCTGATTGCATGTATTTTTTCAGCACACACACAACATAATATGAATTATTTCCCAACTTCCCAGCAAGTGTCAGGCTTCCCTGGTGGCTCAGATGGTAAGGAATCCGCGTGCAGTGCAGGAGACCCTGGTTCGATCCCTGGGTTGGGAAAATCCCCTGGAGAAGGGAATGGCAACCCCCTTCAGTATTCTTGCCTGGAGAATTCCACGTAGCCTGGCAGGCTACAGTCCACGGGGTTGCGAAGAGTCGGACACAACAGAGCGACTAACACTCACCAAGTGTCAGGCCCTGGGCTGGGCGCTGACGGTCGTGAGGCGAATAAAGCCCGGCAGTCACCGACCAACAGTAACGAGCAGCAGTCCTCCTGCCCCTCACGGTGTCTTCCAGCTCTCTACGTGGGTGCGGACGCTTTGGTTTGGCGGTCGTTTCACGCACAGGTGAAGCGACTATATGTCTTAACCCAGAACAGTCCTGGCCAATCTGTGTCCTCCCAAAGTATGAGTAGTAAAGCCCTTTTAATTTTCAAAAGTGACTCTGCATTATGGGCAATATTTGCCTGATTCTTTGGAGTATTTTGCTTGGCTCTGTAACAAGTCATTTATTGATTTTGTGAACGTACCTTCTCCTTCAGCTTAATGGTATGACTGTTTTTACAAACATACAAGCCAGTCCAGAAAAAAAAAAAATGCAGTGAGAATGGGGTGGAGCTATCTCATTCAGTTGTTCTAAGCTAGAGTTTTCTTGGGGCTTTACAAGTGATAAAGAACCCGCTTGCCAATGCAGGAGGCACAAGAGACTGGGGTTCAATCGCTGGGTCGGGAAGGTCCCCTGGAGGAGGACATGGCAACGCACGCCAGTGTTCTTGCCTGGAGAATCCCATGGACAGAGGAGCCTGGCAGGCTATAGTCCACGGGGTCGCAAAGAGTCGGACAGGACTGCGGTGACTCAGCAGACACAAATAGCACAGCTTTTCTTGCAGGTAGGGACCCCAATTAATGATTATTTGTCCAGATTGAGAAGCTTTTTTTCCTTCAAATCAATTTATGGAACTAGAGACCAGCAATACCAGTTGAAAGAAAAATCCACTTGCTGGGAAAGAAAAGCACAAGACCAATAGCAACGAAGACAAGTGCACACAGCCGCAAACCCAGTGGTGAGGCTGAGTTCTTACATTTCCTTTTGTTTCATGACAAACCCTTAAAATCACGGGCGCTCGTCTCCACTATTCCCACAATTCTCCCCTCGGAGGTGGTTCTCTATTCAGAGACATCTCAAGGAAATCTCACTGCTTAACCTTTAACCTCTGGCTCTCTGCAAAGTTTTCTTGTTCATTAGATTGGTCATAAAAAGAGAGTGCAGCCTGGTGGTTAGGACCACGGATTCTCTCATCACACAGGCTGGGTTCAGGCATGATCTTGCAACGCTAACTTTGTGGCCTTGGAAAAATTTCTTAACTTCAGAGCCTCAGTTTCTGCGTCTGTGAAATGAAAATAACAATAGTTCCTACTTCATATGGATATTGATAAAAATGAAAAACTGCATTTGGAGAGAATATTTACTCAACCAGTATTCCTCATCTTCAGTGTGGTCCTTATACATATACGGAATACACACACCATGAAATACTAGTAAGCCATAAAAAAGAATGAAATATGGCCATTTGCAGCAACATGGATGAGTCCAGGGTTTATCACACCAAGTGAAGTGAACCAGACAGAGAGAACAGACGGTAAATGATATATCATTTATAGGTGGAATCTAAAAAGCAATACAAACGAACTTATTTACAAAACAGAAACAGACTCACAGCCATAGAAAACACACTTATGGTTACCAAACAGAAATCGAGGAAGGATAAATTAGAGGCACAGGATTAACACGCACACACTCGTGCATATAAAACAGGCAGCCAACAAGGACCTACTGCGCAGCACAGGGAATTATATTCAAAATCTTGTGATAACCTATGACGGAAAATAATCTAAAAAGATGTGTGTGTGTGTGTGTGTGCGTATATATATATATATATATATATGGATGTAACATATATAATGTACTCCAGAAACTAACACAAGATTGTAAATCAACTACAGTTCGATTAAAAAAAAACTAATTTTGGAAAATAAATAAAAGTCTGGAAAAGAAAAATTCTTCCTGTTCAGTCTCTGGAACCCTTGGAGTCCCTGACTGCAGGCACTGGGCTTCTAATAATACTCCGTCTCTCCTCTCTCCCTGCCTCACAGAAGAGACCTCCCACGCTTGAGCGCCCCTTTTTCAAGTATTATCACTGGTGAATGAAAACAGAACCGTCACACTGGGGAATTCCCCCAGGCACCCAGCCACAGTGAGAGGGGAGATAGAACCTCACTGATATCGTGCAGCCCACGCAAATCTGAGCCCAAACGTCCCTCGCTTTGGTACTGCTCTGGCTGCATTTTATCCACGTGGCTCTGAAAAGGCCAGGTGAAGAAAATGAGGACATGGGCATAAATAGTCACATTCCTCATCTCACTGATGGATATTTGCCTATCAATTCCCTTTGCACCGGCTCTCTCATGCCTTCATTTTCCCTATGCAATTACTGGTCCTAAATCCTTTCTGAGAAAGGGAAGCATGCATCCCCAACAGCATTTTGCATCCACAAATCAAACATATAATTGGCATCTCATGACGGGAGCCCACAAATCACAGTGCATTTGAAATTACAGGCACAAGATCAAGAGGGCGCTTTCAGCCTTGTCTGAAAAGGTCTTCATAAACCTGTTTGAGAATAACAGAATAGTTCCCAAATCTCCCATTCTAACACCATTTGCTATTATTTCAAAATCATTATATGTGTTGAGCTTACATAATTTTTGAGCTATCAGTGGAAGACTTTATTTGATACTCCATAATCTCTCTTCCTGCCGTGTGACTCTCTACAAATAAAGCCGTTGTACCCAAAGAGACACTGGCTCTCAAAAATATAATGACTGTGCATCCAAATTACTTCTGAGCACTCAAAAATGATTTATTAAGATGATTGTATGTCAACAGGGTCAAGTGTCACAGTAAACCTTACCATGAAGATGCCAAGGGCTGTCTTAGTTTAACTTATAAGCCAATGTCCTTCTTGTAGAGATATGTCTTTGATAGGATTTGAATTTCAGTCCAGCTTTCCTGAAAGGCATGCACGTGCATTTAGAGACTGTCCCATTACAGGAGTATTAGAATGATAGCCCTTAAACATTAAAATGATTAACTTGGGATTCTAAGCATTTATAAAGAATGATTGTTGTTGTTCAGTCGCTAAGTCTTTGTGACCCCATGGACTGTAGCACACCAGGCTTCTCTCTCCTTCACTATCTCCCGGAGTTTACTCAAACTCATGTCCATTGAGTCGGTGATGCCATCCAACCATTTCATCCTCTGTCCATCCCCTTCTCCTTCTTCCTTCAATCTTTCCCAGCATCGGGGTCTTTTCAAATGAGTCAGCTGTTCACATTGATGGCTGAAGTATTGGAGCTTCAGCTTCAGCATCAGCCCCTCCAATGAATATTCAGGGTTGATTTCCTTTATGATGGACTGGTTGGCTCTCCTTGCTGTCCAAGGGACACTCAAGAGTCTTCTCCAACACCACAGTTCAAAAGAAGACTCCCGCCAGTTTTCTTTTAAGAAGGCATTAGATGGCACAAAAGACATCATTTGGCTTTTTCCTTTATTCACTGCTCATTGTTCATAAAAGCGTCAATTCAATTGTTCATTCCGTGTGGGAGGCACCTGGTCTGAGTGGGGAAATGGGGGTGGGATCTGTCACGTGCTATTGTTATTTCATGTCTTCTTCCTGTCCTCTCACAGGCTATGCCCAGGAGGAACAGCTGAAGGAAGAGGAGGAAATCAAAGAGGAAGATGAGGAAGAGGAAGACAGTGGTTCGGGAGCTCAACCTCAGGGCAGCAATGACGCAGGGACTGACGAGGAGCTGGAAACAGGCACGGAGCCAAAGGGCTGCTTCAGCTACCAGAACTCTCCAGGAAGCCACCTGTCCAACCAGGATGCCGAGAATGAGTCCCTGCTGAGCGATGCCAGCGATCAGGTGTCAGACATCAAGAGCGTGTGCGGGCGAGATGCCTCGGACAAGAAAGCCAGCGTGCACCCCAAGCTTCCAAACGAAGCCCACAGCTGCATGGATAAGATGACCGCCGTCTACGCCAACATCTTGTCCGATTCCTACTGGTCGGGCCTGGGTCTCGGCTTCAAGCTGTCCAACAGCGAGAGGCGGGGTTGTGACACCCGAAACGGCGGCAACAAGACGGATTTCGATTGGCACCAGGACGCTCTGTCCAAAAGCCTGCAGCAGAACCTGCCCTCGCGGCCCCTGTCGAAGCCCAGCCTCTTCAGCTCCGTCCAGCTGTACCGGCAGAGCAGCAAAATGTGCGGGGCCGTTTTCACCGGGGCCAGCAGGTTCCGCTGCCGGCAATGCAGCGCCGCCTATGACACCCTGGTCGAGCTGACCGTCCACATGAACGAGACCGGCCACTACCAAGACGACAACCGCAAAAAGGACAAGCTCAGACCCACGAGCTACTCCAAGCCCCGGAAAAGGGCTTTCCAGGATATGGACAAGGAGGATGCTCAAAAGGTCCTGAAATGCATGTTTTGCGGTGACTCCTTCGATTCCCTCCAAGATTTGAGTGTCCACATGATCAAAACAAAACATTACCAAAAAGTGCCTTTGAAGGAGCCAGTCCCAACCCTTTCATCAAAAATGGTCACTCCCGCCAAGAAACGCGTCTTTGACGTCAATCGCCCGTGCTCCCCAGATTCAACCACTGGGTCCTTTGCAGATTCGTTTCCGCCCCAGAAGAACGCCAACCTCCAACTGTCCTGCAACAACCGCTACGGCTACCAAAACGGCGCCAGCTACACCTGGCAGTTCGAGGCCTGCAAGTCCCAGATCCTGAAGTGCATGGAGTGTGGGAGCTCCCATGACACTCTGCAGCAGCTCACCACCCACATGATGGTCACCGGTCACTTTCTCAAGGTCACCAGCTCCGCCTCCAAGAAAGGCAAGCAGCTGGTGCTGGACCCACTGGCCGTGGAGAAGATGCAGTCGTTGTCAGATGCCCCAAACAGTGATGCCCTGGCACCCAAGCCATCAAGTAACTCCGCCTCTGACAGCGCAGCCTCCTCGACGGAGCTGAAGAAAGACAGCAAAAAGGAAAAGCCAGAGGAGATCAACAAGGATGAGAAAGTCATGAAAAGCGAGGACTATGAAGACCCTCTCCAAAAGCCATTAGACCCTACGATGAAATACCAGTATCTGAGGGAGGAGGACTTGGAAGATGGCTCGAAGGGCGGAGGGGACATTTTGAAGTCTTTGGAAAATACCGTCACCACCGCCATCAACAAAGCCCAGAATGGGGCTCCCAGCTGGAGCGCGTACCCCAGCATCCACGCAGCCTACCAGCTGTCGGAGGGCACCAAGCCTTCCTTGCCTATGGGCTCCCAGGTCCTGCAGATCCGACCCAACCTCAGCAATAAGCTGAGGCCAATCGCACCCAAGTGGAAAGTGATGCCGCTGGTGTCCGTGCCCACACACCTGGCCGCCTACACGCAAGTGAAGAAGGAGCCGGAGGAGAAAGAGGACGCGGTGAGGGAGTGTGGGAAAGAAAGTCCCCGCGAAGAGGCGTCCTCTTTCAGCCACAGCGAAGGGCATGCTTTCTCCAAAAGCGAACCCCCTGCAGAGCCCAAAAAGGCTGAGCTGCGTCCCCCGAAGGAGGAGGACAAGCTGGTGAGAGAGGGCAGTGAGAAAGAGAAAGCCCAGGCTTTGGAGCCGGCGTCTCCGCTCAGCAATGGCTGCGCCCTCGCCAACCCCGTGGCGGCCCTGCCGGGCATCAATCCGCTCAGCGCCCTGCAGTCCGTCCTGAACAACCACCTGGGCAAAGCCACGGAACCGCTGCGCGCGCCCTCCTGCTCCAGCCCAAGCTCAAGCACAATGTCCATGTTTCAGAAGCCGAGCCTCGGCGTCATGGACAAGCCGGTCCTGAGTCCCCCCTCCACGAGGCCGGCCAGCGTGTCCAGACGCTACCTGTTCGAGAACAACGACCAGCCCATTGACCTGACCAAGTCCAAGAGCAAGAAGGCCGAGTCCGCGCAAGCACAGTCCTGCACGTCCCCACCCCAGAAGCACGCCCTGTCCGACATCGCCGACATGGTCAAGGTCCTCCCCAAGGCCACCACCCCGAAGCCCGCCGCCTCCCCCAGGGTCCCTCCCGTGAAGCTGGAGATGGATGTCAGGCGCTTCGAGGACGTGTCCAGTGAGGTCTCCACCTTGCATAAGAGGAAAGGCCGGCAGTCCAACTGGAACCCCCAGCATCTCCTGATCCTGCAGGCCCAGTTTGCCTCCAGCCTCTTCCAGACCTCCGAGGGCAAATACCTGCTGTCCGACCTGGGTCCGCAAGAGCGGACACAGATCTCGAAGTTCACGGGGCTCTCCATGACCACCATCAGCCACTGGCTCGCCAACGTCAAGTACCAGCTCAGGAAGACGGGCGGGACCAAGTTCCTGAAAAACATGGACAAAGGGCACCCTATCTTTTACTGCAGTGACTGTGCCTCCCAGTTCAGAACCCCGTCCACCTACATCGGTCACTTAGAGTCCCACCTGGGTTTCCAAATGAAGGACATGACCCGCCTGGCCGTGGAGCAGCAAGGCAAACCGGAGCAGGAGATCTCCCGGGTGTCGTCGGCCCAGCGGTCCCCGGAAACCATAGCTGGCGAAGAGGACACGGACTCTAAATTCAAGTGTAAGTTGTGCTGTCGGACATTTGTGAGCAAACACGCGGTAAAACTCCACCTAAGCAAAACTCACAGCAAGTCACCAGAACACCATTCACAGTTTGTAACAGACGTGGATGAAGAATAGCTCTGCAGGTACGGGTTTGCTCCCAGCTGGTTGTGCCGCTGACTTTGTGAGGCGCTTCTAGAAGGGAGATGGTTCCGTTTAGAGGCAGCTGACCTCTCCCTATCTGGAGAGGACTGTAGCCTACTGGAATAGACCAGAACATAAATAAGTCCTAACCATTCTCTCAGTGTCTGCAGTTTAGCGTTGGGGAGTAGAACAAAATGGATTTAGAGAGTCGGAGCTCACAGGTTACTGCTTCTGGATTCGTGATCTCCTTAGGGACCCAGGGCCCAGCTCTCAAGGTCCAGTTAAGGCTCTGCTCCCTTGTAATTAATAAGTACCGACTTCTCTTACTACCCCATTTCCCTACCTCCCCTTCCTATAGTCATGCTAATGGCTTATAAAGTGATGAAAATTTTAAAAAAGAAATAGTGAGCAAGAGAATAAAGATTGTAGAGTTCCTGGAGGCAGCCACTCGACAGAGATTTCTTAACCAACTCGTGAATAGTTTAAAGCTGGCTTTATCATTATTAGTTACAATTAATGCTTTTGGAAGCTTATTTGCAGCAATTGCTACCTTCCACTGCCCACCCCCACCCCCAATTTGTTTATTTCCTGTGCATTCGGTTTCCTGTGAAAGGGCAGGTGCCCTGTAGTCAGATGGTAGGAAAATACTCTTCTCTGCAGGACACTCAGATGAAAAGAGAGGAAGCTTATTTCCTTCCTGGGTCTTTTGGTTGCTCTTAAGTTAAAGCTAATATCAGAGTCCACCTTTAGCAAAGGTAGATGCAATGCATGGCTTGAAACTTTATTTTATATAAAGAAACAAATGGCAATTTGACCCCACAATGACCCCACTCATTGCCAATGCACGTGGGGTCCCACAGCTTCGAGATAATTTGCATCACGTGTTGTCGAAGTTCCATGCCTGGCAGAGTCAGCAGGGCCCAGCCGATCTCTGTCACCTTCAGGAAAGCAGACAGATTCCAAGGGCAAATACCTTGGCAGATTAGTCACACCAGCCACTTTCAAATACTGGGCATAAGCGAGGCGGAAATTATTTCCGCCGCCCTCGTGTTTGCTCTCCTTCCTTGTCTCTCCCCTCCGGCATGATACTGCCCCCGTGTGCTAGAAACCCCGACACGTGCATCAGTTGTCCTGCACTCTGGGCCGCAAGCCAAAATGAGACCCCACCTGACTTAAAACTCTGCCCCTTGCCAGCCCAGGTTATGTCATGCTAGGTTACAGACTAGTCTTTGTAGTCACATATGCGATAAGATATGGACAGCTAATAATAGCATGCAACTGACCCTTGAATAACGCAGGGGTTAGGGCCCCAACCCTCTGCACAGCAGAAAATCCAGGTGTGACTTCTCGTCAGCCCTCCCCGTGACGGTTCCTCCGTATTCCTGCTTCTCCTGTATCCGAGGTTCCACACCTGTGGATTCTGCCAACCCAGACTGTGGAGTACTGTGGTATTTATCGCTACTTTGGGAAGGACTCCACGTACAGGTGGCCTCACTAAGTTCAAACACACGCTGCCCAGGGTCAGCTGTGTAGGCTCCCCGGCCGCTGCCGTCAGAGCGCTTGTTAAACAGGAGGTTTCAGGGCAAGCCACCGGGCGACGAGCAGGAGCGGGGCTGCAGGTGGGGACGGGTGTGACTGTGCTGTGGGTGTGGGCTCACGTCACATCAGGAGGGCTTGCCGAACGTGAGGACGGTCAGGATGAAACTAGGGGCTGAAATCTGAAACTATCCCCTCAGTGAGATGGTCTAAGAGCCTCTGATGGCGGGGGAACCCGTCCCATCACGCAGATGGCTATCTGGGCCCAGATGATGACTTTGGTTTTGTCTGCATGTTTTTATCATGATAATTAAAATGTGTTACTGGCAGATTCCTCTCTTGCTTTCTAAGCATGGTTTGTTCAGCTCACACTATATTGAAAGAAAAGCTGAAACACATCTATTGAATCTACATGTGAGCTTGGGGTTCCATGACACCTGTTTACTTGCTATACAGTGTTTTAAATTGTATGTAACTTGCTATTATGCTTTTCTGGTCCTTCAAAAAAGAAAAAAAAAAAAGGTGGATACACACAGAACACACATAGAAAACTGTTTCCAGTCTCAGAGCTGTAGGTCCAAACCATGATGAAAATGACAAATAGGTATGCTTATTTGTGTTACAATAAAGACCTATTTTCCACCTTTTCCATGTTAGGTCTGTAATCATTTTTTTAAATTAATATCATAGTCAAAACGTTACAATATGTAGATACAGAATAAGGAGAAACAGAAAGCCTCAGTCAAAATCTGAAACGCACATATACCTGTTCTAGGGAAGCCAAGAGAAAACAGTAATTGGGAAAAACCGATACAAAGGGGCCTGATGCTCTTTAGTTGCTCAGCCGTGGCCAACTCAAGGTACTTAAGAGTCTATTAAATACATAGATAGGTTAGCTCTTGTCTCATCCTTCTGCGTCTGTACAGAATAAATATTTCTGATTTGGACCTTCAAAGCGTCATGTTACAGAATTATCATTATATGAAAACAAAGCTCCCTTCTTAGATAAACACTGGTGTGCTGTGATTCTGACAGAGGATTGCAGAAAGACAGGTTTGAGTGCTGAGGAATCATTCAGACTGTATGTGCCGTGTGCACATAAAAAGCGGTGTGGATGCCCGGTGTTCACGTCGATACCAAGGATGCCCCCGCCTGCCTCACAGCCCCCACACCTGCACGGAGGCAGCGTCCTGGGGCTCTGGTCAGCTGCAGACGAACCCCCCCACCTTACAGCCCTCTTTGACAATATGCATGTGAAACCTTGCCCACTGCTCAGAATGGCGCTTATATGATACTAAATGATCACAAAACGAGATCACTGCTATCTGGAACACTAATTTCAGTTAGGATGCCTGATTGCATGAGTTGTACAAAAATGACATGTCATTTTGGGAGGGACGGTCATGGTTTTATGGAAATTTTGAGAGTTTTACAGTATCTATGTTCTATGCAAGATGTGAATTTTGACCTGAATTTTCTTTCTTTTCTTAGATAGGTCTTTAAAAAAAAAAAAAAAAAAAGATAAGTCTTAAATTTTATCAAATTTTCTGCCAAATGTTAAATGCAACTTTTCATGAGAAATTAATTAGAATATGTTTAATGTGCACCCCTAATTTAGGACATAAGTAATGTGAGACAATTTCAGTAGATATTTGTATATACCTTTGAAAGCCACATGCTCTTGAAAAACAAATTAAACAAAGAGCAAATCAATGAGCCTAAGATGCACAAGGACTTGAAATTATAGTCATTACCGCAGTGCACGAGAGTGTGCAAGTTTAGCATCATACCTAGCCTTGAAATTGATAGAGGGAATGAATTCTAGTCCAATAAGCCGCCACCTTTGCTGTGGATGATTTGATAAAACCCATGTTCAGGGTGAACAGCATGTGAGGTTCTCAGATAAAATACAGGGTGTCCAGCTAAACTAGCATTTCAGGTAAATGACAAAAACGTTTTTAGAATAAGCATGTCCCCAATATCGCATGGGCCATATTTACACTAAAAAGTGTTCATTGCTTATCTGAGGTTCAGACGTACCCGGGCCTTCTGCGTTTTTATTTGCCAGACCTGGCAGCCCTAACGGCAGGGGGTCTACGGCAGCCTGGGACGATGAGCTGGGCTAACCCACGGCTGGGCTTCCCTGGTGTCTCAGCAGTAAAGAACCTGCTTGCGAACGCAGGAGGCATGGGTTCCATCCTGGGTTGGGAAGATCCCCTGGAGAAGGAAATGGCAACCCACTCCAGTACTCTTGCCTGGGAAATCTCATGGACGGAGGAGCCTGGTGGGCTACAGTCCACGGGGTCGAGAAACAGTCGCACACAACTTAGCGACTAAACAACAGCAACTCATGGCTATTTTAGAGATCAGCCTTGCCTTCAGCTAGTAAACAGCAGTCTTTCTTCCCTGACTCTTCCTTTTTCCTCCCTCCCTTTCTCCCTCCCTCCCTTCCTCTGTTTCATCTGTCATCAAATATTGGCTGGGCCTTTACTGTGCACCAGGCCCTATTAGCAAAGCAGTGTAGAGACGAACCAACAGCCGTGCTGATTAAATGCGCCAGGCCTGCAGCATGCAACCACACGTACTCTTTCACTTGATTCTCCCTAACAGTCGTCTGAGGCAGGGGCTGATTCAACCACTTTCCAGGGGAAGGAATGGAAGCAGAGAGAGTCCGCATGAATCTCTCAGAGCCCCACCGTCTCTGAGCCTCCCTCACTCAGCACCGCCCATTGAGAAAGCCACCCCTCCATGCCAGACACTGTGCTAATCCCAGGGAGTCAGCCGGTGACCGACTGGGACAAGAGTGTGCCTGGGCGGCTGCCCGTGCGGACAGCTCTGGGGCAGACGCTGAATGGCCGGTCCCGGGGGAGCAGAGGAGGGGATGGTGGTACAGGCCAGCGTGGGCCCGAGCCTGCGGGCCTGCATCAAGCCCCAACCCCCCCCCACCGTCTCTAAGATGTGCCCCACTTCTGTGTCTTTGAAACATGGACAGAATTCTCCTATAGAGGAAAGTCATGAGAATCAAGTAGAAGTATGAATTTCTTTTCCATAAAGCCTGGTGCATAGTAGGTTCACAAGAAGAGTTAGTTCTAGGCAACATCTTGAGGACCCTATCACGTTCTTCAGGCTTACCCAAAGTGTATAGAACTTACAGAGTATTCCCGGGTTGAGCTATTTAACACCCAGGCAGGTGCCCCAAGGAAACGTTGTTGTTGCTTAGTCCCTAAGTCGTGTCTGATTCTTTACGACCCCATGGACTGTAGCCCACCAGGCTCCTCTGTCCATGGAATTCTCCAGGCAAGAATACTGGAGTGGGCTGCCATTTCCTTCTCCAGGGGATCTTCCCGACCCAGGGATCGAATCTGTGTCTCCTGCTTGGCAGGTGAATTCTTTACCACTGAGCCACCTGCGAAGCCCAAGGAAACGCTGACCTACTATTTAATGACAATGACAGCTGAGACCTGTTGGCCTCTTTCTATGAGCCGGGTATGGGTATTCACGTCATCCTGATTTTGCCAAAAGCTCAGGGGCGTCTGTGATTTGTCTAAGAACGCACAGTGAGTGTGGGATTTGAACCTAGGACTGCCCAGCACTCATCAAGTTTCTCCTGCATCTTGGCTTCCCCTCCATCTTGCTTGATGGTTTCCAGGTGCTCCCCAAGCCCAGGGATTCATCCCGCAGCTTAGAGAAAAGTCTGTGAAGTGTGGCATATGTGTGCAGAGATGACAAGAGCTTGCCTCAGCCTCTGGGAGGCTCCAGCTACAAACCAAGTACCACAGCTTCAGGAGCCAGGGACCAACCTGGGGAAGAACCCACACAATCCTCTCTCTCTTTAATGTAATTTCCTTGTTCAGTCACGTAATGATACATTCCCCATGGAGCATCTCACTAAGAAATGATCCAAATCCCAGGGAAAATCACTCTGTGAGAATTACTATTATTTTTAATCCTCATCCTGACTCTCATTTTGGGGAAGCAAGATATGAAATTGGAAACAGGGCTAGCCTTGGGACCGCAGCGTTTCTAACGCAGCAAGAGAAAAGCGCGTCCCCTCCGTTCACATTTTCATTTCCTCCACGCTCTGGCTCAACCCCTCTTTTGCATCGATGCATCTCCACCTTCGCTGCACGTTCCCCCTCATTCGGACTTCTGAATGCTCTGTCCTGACGGGTGTAATTTGGTGCTTTAATATAGAGCAACATTATTTTTCGCTTACCCCAGTCTGCCATCAGTATCATCTTTTCATTTAACCAGATGCAATTCTTTTTTCTTTCGCTAAATTGAAAATCCATGAGCGACAGGGAGTGCAATGTTCTAATTAGCTCATATTTTTTATATGGATTTATGTCTTTAAAATACATTTGTGCAATTCTTCAGCTAAATTAAAAACGTCTTTCTGCAAAAGTGAGGAGGGGAAAATAAGGAGCTAAATTGTGTCATTAGCTTAGGTAGCTATAGATAGAGGGCCAGATCTAGCAGAGGGACATACACACCATCACCGGTGCCTCTGCCTGGGTGGATCTTGAACTTGCCCTTCATTGAAAGAAGTCTTTCTCTGTAAAGGTTTTTCAAAAATGGCTTGAGGTGGGATTTTTTTAAGGTCCCTAGTAAGTAAACAAGCAGTTACCTTTAACGAACTAATTTGAAACTGAACCTGCCGCCAAGCAAAACCGAAGGAAAAAAAAAAAAACAGAAGTCATCACGATAAACAGTTTTCTCCTGCATTTCTCTCTTTGTCTTTTTTTTTTTTAACGATCAAGTTTAAAGCGTTCCACGGTGCTTTTTTTCTACTTTATAGGAGACAAGTGACATTCCGTGGTAAATGAGAGAAAAAGCCATGCAGAACTGAAATCTTTCTAATGCATTGACACCAACTTGCCCTCTATTGTTGGAAATGAGCAGGCGCTCATGATTGTTCATCAAACAGCTCCTAATGCAGTTAAAGCATTCAGCTATAATTTCTCCTTGCATTTATAATTACTGTCATAGACTGCACACCTCGGTGAGCAGATTAAAGCTATAAACTATTTAGCCGCAGCTCTAAGACGAGGAACTTGATTTGTCTGGCAGGAGTTATTTGTTAGGGAGCTTGACACTTCACATAAAAATGACTCAACTTGATGAAGAACAATGCAGTTTTAGCAATGCAGGGATTTTAAATCAGTCACGCCGCCACGCCCTGCAAGAATCGCAGGGCAGTTTGTTAAAAGATATGGAGGCCACAGAGATAACAGAATGCATCAAGGGTACCGAAATAGAAGAGGGTTTGGCGTGCTGGGTTGTCTTTCCTGTCTCCTCCTCCGAAAGAGCAGGAGTTTGTGGGAAATCGCTGCATGTCGTGTTCTCCTGTTAAATCCAGGCTCACCCGGCAGGAGACCGGGAGGCCGCGAGCCCGGGGCGCGTGTCACACGCCGGGGTTTTGAAGGACTTGGTCCTGCTGTTAGGAACACTCACTTCCCAAAGCCCAGGAGACCAGGGCGCTGCAGAAAGTGCTGGTGGATGTTCTGTCTGGAGTGTTCTTTGTCTCTTGCTGGTAGGAAGCGTCTGATACATTTAGGGACACAGGGCCCTTCTCTTGCGCTCATCCTTCAGCGGTGCTGTAAAGACGTGAAAAGAAGGAGGGCGGACTGATCCGGGAGGCCGGCCGGATGCGGTGGTCAGTGCGGTTCCCCTCCGGCTCAGCTTGAGTCCGGGATCGGGTAGAATAGCGCGCATTCCGGGCGACGCTCAGCACCAGGTCCGGCCCACCGAAGAAGGGCGCGACTAGTGTTCCCCTCCTCTCTTGATCACCTACCTCAGAAAAAAAAAAAAGAATCCTCTTCTGTTTACCAAACTGCTGCTGCTAAGTCGCTTCAGTCGTGTCCGATTCTGTGCAACCCCACAGACGGCAGCCCACCAGGCTCCGCCGTCCCTGGGATTCTCCAGGCAAGAACACTGGAGTGGGTTGCCATTTCCTTCTCCAATGCATGAAAGTGAAAACAGAAAGTGAAGTCGCTCAGTCAAGCCGACTCTTAGCGACCCCATGGACTGCAGCCTACCAGGCTCCTCTGGCCATGGGATTCTCCAGGCAAGAGCACTGGAGTGGGGTGCTATTGCCTTCTCCGTTGTTTACCTAAAGCTGAAATCAAAATGCGGTGGATTGTGCCCTTTGACTTAAAGATGTAAGGAGAGACCACTTGGACAGATGGAACTAAAGCAGCTTTGAGGGGGAGACGACAGTGCTGGCTGGTGTTTGGGGCCCTGGAGGGAAGGCAGTGTAGCACTGACCTGAATTTCCTCCCCTCTGACTCTCCCTTCCTCTCCCTGCCACCAGCTCCCTGGAACATCTCCACTCCCAGCAGTCCAACCTCCCCAGTGGCTGCCTCCTGCGTAGGAAGGCCCGCCTTGGTCCATCATTTCAGTGCAAATGCTGTGGTGATGATGACAGTGTTGATTTGTGGGGTTAAGAGGAGAGCTAAAAACAGTGCCTGCCATGGTGTGTCCACTCACTATCGTCCCTGGTGTCGTCAATAGGCAGTGGCAGAGGATTAACACTTATGGAACATTTACAGCCATGTACGTGACCTCAATTCATCTTAACCCTAAACTCTCTAAAGAAAGGACGGTGACTGCGCCCAGCTTAAAGGGAGGAAACCTGCTCTCAGAGAGGGCAAGTGATCAGTGGTCTCATACGGCCAGGATGGGGTAGAGCTAGAGATTAAGTGTGGACAAAGGACCAGCTCCCTCAAGCTGGCATCTTGGACAAAAACTCTCCCTTCACCTTTCAGGGATCCTCTGGGTTAAATTCTGCCAGGTGCTACACCGAAGTGTGAGATGTGAATCCCGTCCGTAACTTATTTGTATGGGAGAGAAGATGAATGGGCAAAAAGAAAAAAAAAAGTTTAAATATCTCGAAAGCTCACATCTTTGACATGGACAACTCCCTACCACTTGGGCCCTCCAGAAAATTGGCACTTTCAACGTGCATGGTTTTATCTGGTACTTTTTTCATCGATGGAGGAAAAAAATGATGTTTCAGGTTATGTTATTTTCAGTGCTACATTACTCGATTTCACAGTCAAATAATTCTATTTTTGTTCACCAGCGGATTTGGTCATGTCTAATTGTTTATGACCCCCCCACACTTTGCTGCAGCCCCCACTTCCCCCTTTGCTGCCTTCCTGTGGATCCTCTGGTGTGTAGTAACCATGGAGACGGGTCCCTCCTGGATGGTGTTTGCTCTGGCTTAGAAGTCAAAGACCAAACGGGACCTCGTCATCCCAGAAATGCCGGAGGATGAAAAGGGACTTTGGAAGCCGAGGGAAGGACTGTCAGAAAATCTCGAGTTTTGGAGGCTTCCTGATGTCTAGAAGTCCTGTGAAGGAGCCCAAGGCAGAGCTCAGTGGGGAGGAACGTGGGCCCTGAACTGCTGAGACCGGGCCTTGGGATGGGGTCTCCACTTTTCAGCTGAGAGACCAGCGGCGGGTCACGTCGCTTCTCTGACCCTCGGCAGCCTCTTCTGTCCAGCAGCTGCACGTAGGCTGGCCTGAGATCACGTCACCAGGTTGTGTGCGGAAATGTCAGGCGCTCAGTCATGTCCAACCCTATGTCTTTGCGACCCATGGATTGTAGCCTGCCAGGCTTCTTGTCCATGGGATTTCCCAGGCAGGAATACTGAAGTGGGTTGCCATTCCCTTCTCCAGGACCCAGGATCAAACCCACATCTTCTGCATTGCAGGCAGATTCTTTCCCTTCTGAGCCACCTGGGAAACCCCATAATAAAGTTAGCCTCTTTTAAAACCTAAGAATCCTCCTGGTCCAGTATCAGGCACGTAGAATTAAAGAGGCTAGCTTTCATCCATGTTAAAACACAGCATCCCTAGAATTAAAGTCACATAAAGGTGTCTAACAACTGGCATAACAGCAACCACGACAGTTAGAATGTGCTGGAACCAAGTCACAAGTCCTGTCTCCGGAGCAGGGAAAGACAAAGATGGAGACGGTCACTGGAGAGTAAAGGCCTGTCGCGTGCTGGGGGCTGTGGCTGGGCTGGGATGGGGCAGCCTGGTGAGCCGGGGGGGGGCCAGAGCTGCGGTCACAGAGGAGACACAGAGGCCTCCCGGAGCTCGGCGCTGCCCTGGAGCGCCTGGACCGGTGGGACCCAGGGCTGGGGGAGTCTGGCCAAGAGCGGAGAGCAGGCTGAGCTGGGGCGACGAGAGGGCACCTGCCAGGCCGAGGAGACCGGGGGCAGCCCTGAGGGGAGAAGGAAGAGCGAGAGGGAAGCCTTGCAGGAGAGAGGGTGCCCTGGCCCCGAAAATGCACCTCCCTCCGCGCGATGGGGGCCGGCCCAGGAATGAGGTGGGGAGGCAAGCTGAGCAGGCAGAGAGCCTGGAGGATGTTCAGACGCGGCCCTGGCCCGGATGCCAATGCGTCAGCTTAGTCTAGTGAGCCGCCGACAGCCAGGTGCCCCGGGCAGTTTGCTTCCTTGAGGTGTTTCGGCTTTTGCGGAGTCTGTGTGTGATGCGTTTCGGCTTTTGCGGAGTCTGTGTGTGATGCATTCAGCCGCATCGGCCCCGCCCTGCAGGGCCTCAGAGGCTCGCGTCAGCTCCGTGTCCGCTGTAAACAGGCTCAGGCCAGAGTCCAGGGCTCCGCCTTTATCAGTGAGTGAGAGGGTCAGTCGCTCAGTCCTGTCCGACTCTTTGCGACCCCCAGACTGGGACCCGCCAGGCTCCTCTGTCCGTGGAATTTTCCAGGCTAGAATGCTAGAGTGGGTAACCATTCCCTCCTCCAGGGGATCTTCTCAACCCAGAGATGGAACCTGGGTCTCCTGCAGTGCAGGCAGATTCTCTACCATCTGAACCACCAGGGAAGCCCTGACCTAGAACTAACTCGGGTAGAGAACGATCCTAATGGCTAACATGTATTTAGCACAAAACTAAAAGTCAACGATTTCTTAGAACGAGGGACCGCCGAGAAACCCGGGCAGGCCTAGGACAGGCCACGTGCTTAAACGGGGGCGGAGGGCCAGGGGACGCAGACAGGAGGCTGAGAGCCGACCCCTGACAGAAGGCGGCACATCCCCTCGGGGAAGCAGGAAGAGGGGCTGGGGGTCTGGTTCCGAGGAAGGCTGGGCACTGACAGCGGGCCTGGGGGTGGCATGTGCTCCAGGGGACCCCAAGGGGGCACAGAGTCAGGGGGGCTTTGCAGAAAATCCCCAGAACTGTGGGCTGTTTTTCTCCCCTCTTGAGCCCAGCAGAAAGCCTCTGGAGGGAGTTAAACCAGCAAGTGGCATGGTCTACTTTCTCTTTAGAAAGATCGCTCCAGCTACAGAGTGGAAGGGACGAGAGGGACCCAGAGAGATGGGAGACCAGCGATCTGACTGCAGTGGGGACAGGGAGCAGGGACTCTGGAGAGGGGCTGGCAGGGCTGGGGGGTCCGGGCCCTCAGGAGCGTGCTTATTTAGGAGGGAGAAAGGAATCCGGCGAAGAAGACCCGGAAGGCCTCAGGACAGACCCCACAGGCGTCCTACCGTGAGACCCCCAGTGGGCCTCTGCGGCAGGCGCCCCTCCGTGTCTCCCCCAGACCGCCCTCAGCTCCCGAGCTTGCTATGGCCTCCTGTTTGCCGAGATGAGTCCATTTTGATAAAAGTAAACCACTCTCTTTATGCTTCTCTAGGAATTATGAAACACAAAAGGAAAGGTCACTGCTGTGCTTGCCTTCCTATTCTTCAATCCTAATTTAATTCCTCTCCCCATTCTGTAATTCGGCCCCCCCCTCCTTGGCACATCAACGCTAGGTGGTCCCGACTTCGACGGAAGATTTACTGGCGAGATGAAACGGAGGAACACATTGTTTTTTCAAGATGATTTAACGACCTTTTTGGCATCCCCATGACTGCTGAAATCTTCTGTAATTATTCAGTTTGGCGGCAAAGAGTTCTGTTGATCAGAGGAAGGCTGATGTAGATGTCAAATGTCAATAAATTTGCAATCCATAATTGTAACCACTTGATGCTGGAGCAGACTGGGAGATGATTTGGTCACAAAGGCCATGAATGGTCGAACCAAATTAAGCACCAAAGTATTTCAAGGGTTACACATGCAGAAGCATTGTGTCTTTTCTTGTACCAACTCACTTTCCCTTCTCCTGACATTTTTCCTTCTCTACCTCTGTCCTTGTTATTGTCCCCTGCCCTGGAAATGGGCCTTCTGCGTATTCTACTTTCCAGAGTCTTCTGGGTCCGTCTCAACCCAGAGTCGATGATAACTGTCAAGGCAGCCACGGGTTTTCCCCAGAGAATTGCCATAAGCTCTTGTCGGTCTTGCCGTTCAGGATTCTCTGGCCCCTACTGGCTATTCAGCATTGATTTTATTTATTTTTTTTTTTTTTCCTGCTTTGCTTGCTTTCCAACAGCATAGTTTATATCAGAAAGGTCTGTGTCAGAAATTAGAGAATGTTCCTAACAATGGGGAAAAAATACCCTAATATAAATATACCATCTATAGGCTTGCACTTTGACAAGTCCAAGTGAACTGAAAGATGCTAGGAAAACCTCTGAAGTCAGGAACCAAGGCATTTGCTGTAATAACGCATCTAATTCCTTGAGCTCACCTTATCAAGTTTTAACCTCTGAATCTCTAAGTTCCTAGTTCAAAACTGCAGAGTCTCCTCTGTCCTTGTGTTAATTTTTAAATTATATATCATGGTAGAGAGGCCCTTGTGGTGAATGTGATGAGCCATTTTCGCATCTGAAATGGGAAATTACAACTGAACATTAGCGATTGCTTATAAATCACTGCAAGCAAAGTGGCATCTATAACCACACAATATTAACTGGGAAGAAATGCAGGGCACAAAAAATGGGAACTTGGAAGGGGGAGGTGATTTTCCAGAGTGGAGGTTGTAAGCTGATGATCAGATTCTTCCGTGTACTGAGCCGTCTCTAGGACCTCAGTGGACCTGAGCTGGGGATTAGTTGGAATTCGGTTCTGTGGCTGCCTTTTTTTTTTTTTGGGTGGGAACTTCTGGAGGTTGAGAAATGTGTCCTAAGGTTCACCAGGAGTCAGCAAAAAGGTGACAGTAGATGTGAATCAGAGGCAGCATTTCTGCCAGCCCCCGGAGTGTGAGCCAGGCGCTCTGCTCAGGAATACAGATGCTGAGGGGCTCCTCTGCTGGGGGGCGTGGAAGAGGTTTGTGGGCTAGGCCCGGGGTGGGATCCAGCCCCACCACTTCCTAGCAGTAAGAGCAAATATCCTAATCTCTCTGAGTCTCTTCATCTATAAAATGGGTGTAACTGTCCTACCTTGGGGGTCAAGAAAATGGTTCAAAAAGGTAATCTAAATGATGCTTTAAGCCAGTGGTTCTCAAACTTGAGTATGTATCCGAATCATGGGCAGAGGGTGGGAGGATTGTTAAAAACCCCAGATGGTTGAGTCCCTTCCCCAGAGAGTCAGACTCAGTAGTTCTTAGGTTGAGCCAGATAATTTGAATTTCTGACAAGCTCCAGAAGAAGAGATGCTTGGATGACATCACCGATTCCATGGACATGAGTTTGAACAAATTTCAGGAGATGGTGAAGGACAGGGAAGCCTGGTGTGCTGCAGTCTGTGTGGTCACAAGGAGTTTGACACTGTTTAGTGACTGAACAAGTTCCCAGCTGATACAGTGATGCTGGTCCCAGGGCCACACTTCGAGAACCCCTGCTTTATGCACAGTACCTGGCATGTTGTAAGTGCCCTAAAAAATGTTTGCTCTTGTTCATTTTAACTGGGTCTCTGAGCCTGCCTTATGCTCTGTCCTGGGTGAGGAAGCAGCATGACCCGTTAGGGAGATCCTGGCGTGGTGTGCACACCATGGCCACGCCGAGTGCTCTGTCATGTCCGACTCTTTGTGACCCCATGGACTGTCATCTACCAGGCTCCTCTGTTCCTGGGATTCTTCAGGCAAGAATACTGGAGTGGGTTACCATTTTCTACTCCAGGGGATCTTCCCAACCCAGGGATCAAACCCATGTCTCCTGCATTGCAACCCACGTGTCCTGCATTGCAGGTGGATTCTTTACCACTGAGGCACCTGGAAAGTCTGCTTGACGTACAAAATCAAGTCAAACCAAGATGGCAAGACTGTGGATCACCCGTTTGAGGGGCTGAAGAGGGAACAGAAGCTAAAGGACAGGGGCAACAGGAGGAGAGGACAGGAATCGAGGGAAAGCAGGTGGCCTGGAAGTTTGCGTGACTCCACGGAGATCACTTAAAAGGGGTAGACAGTATCAACTCAGCTGTTTCTAATATATCAGGAAGAATTTCCTGTCTGAAGAGCCTTGGCGGGTAGTCAGGGGACTACCTTGACTTAGCTTAACACCTTCCTTGACTTTGAAAAGATGGGCTGTATAGTCACTTGGGAAGCAATAGTTAAAACTGTCCAGCATGTTACCTCCAAATTGTGTTTATCAAAGTCTCCTGTTTATAATTGACTGCAAACCAGGTCAAACTTAGTTAAGTGAAACAAGGGATTTACTGGCTCATTCAAGGACAGAGTTGGTTTTGTGCACCAAACCAACTGAATGAATGAAAACCAGTGAATCCTAGGGTCAGCAGAGATATGTCATCAGAACTTGGTCTTTCAGCTTCGAGTTCCTCTATGTTGTCTTCACTTTCAGGCAAATGACAAGATTGTCTGGACCAGCTCTAGAGTTATTTATTAAAAAAAAAAAAAAAAAAGTAAGGGGTCTCAGTGGAAAGACTGCCTGTTTCCCAAGAGTGCCAGTCAACGGTGGAGGTTGCATTGAACTGGCCTGTGGGCTCAGGTCCTCTTGAAGAGACGCCCATGACGGGGAGAAGGGGATGCTCCCTTGGGTTCGGGTCAGATGCAAGCTCCTAGAAGCATAGGTGGACGCCGCACACTTCACTTTGGGCTGAGATTGGTCAGCCCCAAGGGCTTGTGATCAGTGTCGGGGACATGGCAGGATGACCCTGAATCCAGCCGGTCTTGTTCGAGCTTGACCCAGGCCAGCTTTTCACTGTCCCGACATCTGCTCATCTTTCCAATCGGAAGTGAGAGTGAGTGGCCCCGCTGTTCTCGAAGTGTCTCAGCTCAGGACCTGCGACCCCTCCCCTTCCCCCTCCCCCCCACCCCCTGCGTCTCGTCCCCGTTGGTCTCTGCAGGGCCTCTCCAGTGCTTTGCCCACCTCACCCCTTCCAGCTCGGCCTCCACAGCAGTTGGGTTAGTGGACGGAGAGCCAGTCTCTTGCTAGGACTGTGGCAGCGGACACCTGCCAGCCTTCTCAGCTCTGCTCACCACTTCATGCCAGCTTTCCCAGCACCCCTCTGCCAGATTGAAAGTCCTCATTCAAAGCTTATATCGTAATAAGAAGGCTGACCGTTTTGTGAGTGCTTCTTCTGTCTTGGGATGTCAGACATCGTCTTCCTGAACCTCATGTTCAGCATTCTCGTCACTTAAATTCAACTTGAACGTCATCTTCTTTCAGGACTCCTTCCTGAACATCTATCTGCATCAGGAGTCAGCAAACTTTTTCTACAGGGCCAGAGAGAAGATATTTTCGGTGTTGTGGCCACAGAGTCTCTGCACAACAACGCAGCCTGCTGTTGCAGCGTGAAAGTAGCAACAGGTTTTCAGGTTTTAGGCATGTGTGTCTGTGCGGCTACGTTCCAGCACAACTTTATCAATGGACATTGAGATTTGAACTTAACATAACTTTTATGGGTCATGAAATAACATTCTTCTTTGGACTTTTGACTACCGTGCATAAAATAGACAGCTAGCTATGTAACACAGGGAGCTCAGCTCAGCCTCTGTGTGACCTCGGGGGTGGGTGGGGGTGGGAGGAAGCCTTAGAGGGAGGGGAACGTGTGTGATCTCGAGGTTGGGGGGGGTGGGAGGGAGCCTTAGAGGGAAGGGCCTTAGAGGGAAGGGTGCGTGTGTGCCTCGAGGGGGGCGTGGGGGTGGGAGGGAGCCTTAGAGGGAAGGGTGCGTGTGTGCCTCGAGGGGGGCGTGGGGGTGGGAGGGAGCCTTAGAGGGAGGGTACGTGTGTGACCTCCGGGCGAGGGGGGCGTGGGGGTAGGAGGGAGCCTTAGAGGGAGGGTGCGTGTGTGCCTCGAGGGGGCGTGGGGGTGGGAGCCTTAGAGGGAGGGCACGTGTGTGACCTCGAGGGGGCGTGGGGGTGGGAGCCTTAGAGGGAGGGTGCGTGTGTGCCTCGAGCTGACTCACGTTGCTGCACAACAGTAACCAACACAGCCGTGTAGAGCAGGTATCCTTCAATTAAAAAATAATTTTAAAAGCTACAGTGAGGTACTTCTTCACACTGGTCAGAACGGCCATCATCAAAAAGTCCACAAATAACAAATGCTGGAGAAGGTGTGGAGCAAACGGAGTCCGCAACACTGTTGGCGGGAATGTACATCCGTGCGGCCACCATGGAGCACAGTATGGAGGTTATTTTAAAAATGAATAAACAAAGATTTTAAAAAGTAAAAAATGTAAAATCCATTCTTAGTTTCTGGGACCCGCAAAAACAGGCAGCTAGCTTTGCCCCACAGGCCACGGTTCTCCGAGTCTGAAGCCACCAGCCCTCTCACATGTCCGGTTCTCTTCACCCTGTTTGTTTCCTTTACTACATTGACGCCTCTCTGATCTCCTGTGTCTATGCCTTTCTTTGTGTCTGGCACTGTGCTGGACTCCAAGGATACAGCAGTGAATAGACGGCATTTTCCTTCCCCTGGCACATATTATAGGAGGAGAAAGATTAAAAAAAAACAGAAAACAAATTAATAAACAAGATCACGCCAGATCCAGAGGAAAATAAAGCGCTGAGCACCTGGGAAGCGGTGGTGCTAGTTTACTCCGGGCACTGCTATGGGAAGGCCTCTTGGAGAGGTTAGAACTGAGACACGACAGACGGGCAGCCAGCCCCAAAATGCAGGAGAGGTTTTAGAGAGGGACAACAAGGGCAAAGGCCCTGAGGCCAGTGAGAGTTGGAATGCTGGGGGAAACTGGAAGAAGGATCGTGTTGCTGGAAGTCTGTGATCTCAGGGTCAAACAAGTGTGAGTGTTTAGCACAGACCCAATTGTGCAGGCTGTGGTGATGAGTTTAGATTATTCTGAGTTCATTGTGGGTGGGCGGGTGGTTATACAAGGGAGTGGCATGACCCAGCTGGCACTTCTAAAAATCACTCTGGCTGCTTCCCATAGAGAATGGATCACAGATGAATATGTGTGGGAATGTGCATTTCTTTCCTTACCAGGAAGCTCCTTGAAGACCACAGACATAGAGCCTGCACATATTAAACCCTCAACAAAAGCTTTATGAAATTAATGCACTAATTAAACCATTAACAGAGTAAAACTTGATCCCTTGACAGCAAGGCTTTTTATATCCAGGTTCTAGAAGCAGGTCAATTTATATCATAAAATTCAAAAATTACAGCTTATCACATAAAGTGACCTCCCATTATATAACGTGGCAAAACAAGCAAATTAATACCAGAGGTTATAAATGTCCAGGCACTAATACAGCTTAAGCATAAAATATGTTCCCATCACTTTGGGAGTAAGGGTTGAAAACGAAGTTGGAATTACCCAGCACCATCTAAACGGAGCACTTGATTTCTAAATCCAACTGGAATAGGTACAGCCCATTGCAACATTTTCCATTCTTCCTCCTCATTCAATCAGCTCATCTTTTTCTTTCGTTTTTCATTTTTATCGGGGTATAGTTGCTTTACAATGTTGTGTTCGTTTCTACTGTAACCAGAGTGAATCAGCTACATGTATACACATATCTCCTCCTTGGGATTTCCTCCCCACTTAGGTCCCTGCCGAGCATCCGCAGTGAATCGGCTACATGTATACAGGTATCTCCTCCTCGGGATTTCCTCCCCACTTAGGTCCCTGCCGAGCATCCGCAGTGAATCGGCTACATGTATACAGGTATCTCCTCCTCGGGATTTCCTCCCCACTTAGGTCCCTGCTGAGCATCCGCTAGAGTTCCTGGTGCTCTGCAGTAGGCTCCGTTAGTCGCCTATCTCGTACGCAGCAGTGAGTGTGGTCAGTCCCCATCTCCCGATTCACCCCAGCCCTCCGTCCCCCCTCGGTGTCCACATACTTGGTCTCTGTGTGTCTTCTGCTTTGCAAATAAGCCAGCTCTGCCACGTTCTAGATTTCACAGATATGTGTCAAGATACAACATTTGTTTCTCTGACTTGCTTCACTCTGTGTGACAGGCTCCAGGCCCATCCACATCTCTACAAGTGGCCCAGTTTGGTTCCTTCTAATAGCTGAGTGATACCCCACTGTGTATGTGGACCACATCTCTGTAAGCAGGCACGTTGGAGTGCATCCTGGCCCAGGCACTGGGATCCCGAAGCGAGCAAAACAGAGAAGGTTTCTGCCCCTCATGGTGCCTATGGGCCAGTGGGTGATGCTGGGGGGAGCAGGAGTCCTTAAACAGAGGCAAGAATCTCCTAGTTGAAGTGTTCAGAATAGAGGGGCTGGGGGGAGGCTACCTTCGGTGAATGGGCAGGGAAGACCTTTCTGAGGAGGTGATGTTTCTACTGAGATCTAAGAAATGAGAAGCAACCCGTCATCCATTAATCAGGGAGTGAGAGTGACGGGCCAAAGGAAGAGCTCACACAAAGCTCCTGAGGTGAGAGAAAGCCTGGTATAATGATAATCATTATTAATTATCATAATTCATTATAATGGATAATGTGTCCAAAGCACGATCTGGTACGAGAGCGGGCACACTGCGTCACAGGATTAGATGGTAAATATCGAAGGCTTTGTGGGCTCTGCAGTGCTTACTGCAGCGACTGAACGCTGCCACCCCAAAGCAAAAGCAGCACATACACGAGCCGGTGTGGCTGCCTTCCGATAAAACTTTATTTATGAAAACAGAAAAAAAGAAAAGAAAACAGGCAGCGGGCCGGATTAGGCCCACAGGTTGAACTTTGCCAGCCCCTGGTCTAGTAGGATAAGGTTTTAGGTGGGGGGTCCCAGGAGCAGACCCCAACCTCAGGATCCCCAGACAAGTGAGTTTTTTAGGAACAGGCTCTTGGGAGAAACGAGTGAGGGAGCAGACAAGCACGACAGAGAAGGAGGGAAGCCAGACGCCGCAAGCCCGAGGCTCAGCCTGAACCCACGGGGAGCGCTAGGGCACTTATCCTGCCCCCGAGTTTAGGCCCCCTGGAGTAAGGGCTGGGCCCTGGGACACCGGCCTCGGTCAGTCACTGGGGAAGGACCGTCCCCGGCCACATGGGCTCTGCAGGCGCTGGGGCTGCAAAGCACATGCCGGCAAAGCAGCTTCAGAAGCTCCAGGCTCTCCGCAAAGGGCGGCGGCGCGTGCGTCTGTTAGAAGGAAAACCCCGCGCAGAAGCCAGGCGTGGGGCACGGGCTACGGTGTTCAGGGCATCTCGACATCGCCCTCTGCAGGCGGTTCTCACGGCGGCCAGGGTCTAAATCTGATTTGCGAGCAAGGGTGAGGCCCCTGCAGAGTCGCATCGCTGTGCAGGCGAGTGAGGCAAATCCGCGCGCCTCGGAACCGCAGCGACTCCTCCCTACTCCGGCGCAGTGCATGCCGGCAACTAATACAGACAGACTATAGCCAATGCGTATTTATTCCTTCTAAGTTCCAGCCTGAAGGAGGCAACTAGAAAATGCACCGCCTTAGACATCATGTGTGCCTGCGTGCCAACTGCCCGCTTCAGTTGGGTCCCGCTCTTCGCAACCCCGCGGGCTGTAGCCCACCAGGCTCCCGTGTCCATGGGATTCTCCAGGCAAGAGTACTGGAGTGGGTTTCCATTTCCTTCTCTAGGGGATCTGCCTGACCCAGGGACCGAACCTGCGTGTCCTGCATCAGCAGGCGGACTCTTTTATCATTGAGCCACCTGGGAAGAATGAGTAGGCTGTAACGCTCAGGCTGAAGCCCAGGGCACCTGGGTGCAGAGTTGTGATGAGTTAGGGGTGAAAGGAAAGCAAACGAGTCTGGCCACCTCCTGGCCTCCGGTTGAGTTTCTAACCGAATGCCCAGGGCAGGGACCTTCTCTTTCCTCTTCTTCCGCTTCCTTCATTCCCAAGAGCTCTGCCGCCTCTGACAACAGGAAATGTGTAGCCTGGACTTGTTGAGGATGGAGTGTGTCTGTTAAGTGTTGCTTCTTGGGTGTTGGACTGCCCCCTCCATCTTAGTCATGCATGCCCATCTTTTTCAATCTAATGAACTCCAACCATCAGTGCAACTTAAGTTCGGCTGTCTGTTCGTGCATAGTTAATATTAAAAATGTACTAACAGTGTGGCTGAGAAATCAAATTATGCACATAAATATGCTGGCATAGCAGAGGCGGCGGCAGAAGCTGAAGTTAGCAACACTGGTGCCACTTCACATTTGCAAATCTCCCGTCAATCTGTCATTAAACATGTTATCAAATGATGATAAGTGTATGCTTCTTGCTTGCATTGGTGAGCCGAGGCCCGATGTTGATGCACATTAATGGGATAATACGCATTAACATAGTTGTGCTTGGATGAACGCAAAACATTTTTTATCTGTCTCAGTTTGTTTCCCCCTGTGGCCCCCAAGTAAGTGTTTTGTGTTATCAAATTGCCAAAAAAATGGGAAAACATATTACTTTTAATTAGCAAACCTTGGGTTGGTGGGGTGTTTTTTCCCCCCTAACACCCGCACCCCCCCCCCCAACAATTCCTGTGAGTTGGCAATAAAAGAGAGCCAGAGAGAGAGAGAGAAAGACAGAGAGGGAGAGAGGAGCTGCACTGTCTTCCTCCAGTAAAACGATTAATGTCAGAAATTCAGAAGCTGGCAATTATGCTCTGTCTTAATGCACTGGCCTTTCATCCGGGGCCCTCGCTCTTGACAGGCCTGATCGTTTCAGTTCAGTGATATGAAAGGCAGCAGAGGAAATGATCGGAGACAGCCCGGGTCCATCAGGAGGGCCGGCGCTGACACGCGGGCCTGGCTCTGTCTCCTGACGCTGCTCCGCGGAGTCGCGGGCGAGGCAGACGGATGGTGGCCCCGGGCGTTGCCCAGACTTCGGGGTGTCACCGCGAGGCGCGGCGGAGATGAGCTACAACCATTCTTCCAAACTTGGGAAGCGAGAAAGCGTGCAGGCCCCGAGTTAGTGGGGAACGTTCTTTGAAGAAAGCCGAACCGTGTCCTTTTTCCTGATTACTGGGCATCTTCTCAATCACAAGAACAAAGCAAGCGTAGACATTTATTTCGTGCAGCAGTGTTCAGTGAGAAGTCCGTTTTCCTGATGACCCAAGATACAGTTGGATTAATTTTGTATTGAAGTAAAAGTAAAGTTTAGGAATCCTTGAGTGAACACTTCAACCTTCGTAGCCCCAGTGCTGGGCCTGTTTCGTATTTGAGAAATAGTGCTGGTGCCCAGCCTCTGACCGTCTGAAGCACTCAGCTTCTGTTCCTTTGAAGGAGATCTGTTAGCACACCGTTGAGGTTTGATTCATTCATTCATTCATCTTTGGTGTATTGAATACCTACTACATGCACAGTCTGCAGACTCGGAGCCGCATGGACAGGAGCCCTGCCCTCACCAAGCCTATGGTGCTTGGATGAAACAAGTCCTTAAAGAAATCATTGCTGCTACTGTTGAGCTGCTAAGTCATGTTCAACTCTCTGCAACCCCATGAACTGTAGCCCCCCAGGCTCCTCTGTCCCTGGGATTTCCCAGGCAAGACTACTGAGTGGGTTGCCATTTCCCACTCCAGGAGATCTTCGAAGACTAGGGGTCGAACCCGCATCTCCTCCATTGGCAGTTGGAATCTTTACCACTGAGCCACCAGAGAATCAATTTCCCTTATGAAGAGTGTAAGCGGAGGAATACAGGGTACAGTTATTGTAGCATTTACTTCTCAAGCCTAGCGGAAACCGTTCTTTGCCATTAATAATGCCAAAAGGTTATTGTGTTTGGCCTTTCCTGGATTCTTGTTTACATCTGTTTTAAAATTAACATTGACTTCTTGCCATTTGGTTTGTTCCTAAGTGGGCTGAGCGGCTTATTAATGATTAGAATTATTGTTGCTGTTATGAATGTGCTAATTAAAAGAAAATTCTGTCATGCGGCTTTGTGAGGCAAGCACGACACTTTGCAGTTGTAGACGTCAGGGCTGGGAGTGCAGAGAAGAAAGTGTGGAAGAGTCAGAGAGACAGAGTTTAGGATGAGGGAAAGCGCTCCCAAGATTCCGTCTGCCACCTCCATTGTAGATTACCTTTCAGGGCATTTTCCCTTCTCAGGACAGGAAGAGAACTCGTGTTTTTTTGAATGTAGGTGTCCCTTCTTATCGTCTTTGTCTTAGGGGAGAAATAGCCAGCTTTTCTCAGGCTTTCGCCCTGAGGTCATCTTGTTTTCCACAAGTTCACGCAGATATGTAACACTTCTGAATTGATGACCGGGTGCCAGACGCTAGGCTAGATGTTGAGGGTGTAATGTGACCACACACCGTCCCTCCCTTGAGGGGAGCATGACAGAGGGGATGAGGATAAGACAAATACACCATCTCAGTGCCGGACATGAGTGTCATGACGGAGTCGCAGGCTCTCATGAGAAGCACGCTTGCCGGCAGTAGGAACAAACTGCTTCTTTCTGTCACTGTTGTTGTTATTGTTTAGTTGCTCAGTCATGTCTGACTCTTTGCGACTCCATGGACTGTAGCCCACCAGGCTCCTCTGTCCATGAGATTCTCCAGGCAAGAATACTGGAGTGGGTTGCCATTTCCTTCTCCGGGGGGTCTTCCCAACCCAGGGATCGAACCCACATCTTCTGCTTGCCAGATTCTTTATCATTGAGCCACAGGGGAAGCCTCTTTATGGCATTAATAAGCGTTTATTCAGCATTCTCAATATACTGAACTTTGTCGAAGAGACAAAACTAGGCACAATAATAATGAGCTTTCTTATATATTGAGAAATTATATGGTACTTTTCCAGTTGTCCATTTGTACTGTTTTGAATTGTCTAAAATCTTTCTGATCTTTTCCACTTGACTCTGAGCTCCCTCCAATAGACACTGTGTTCACCAAACACAGCTCAGGGTCTGGCCCACGTGGGTGGGCGTTCCTTGTGTTTTGACGTACTTACCAAGGATTCCAGTTCAGATTTGGTGATAGCAATACAGGAGGATTACACATAGCGTGTGGACCCTCAGAATCGTCGTGGATTCAGAAGAATGCACCTGGGCCCATGCCTCTCACAGAGAGAGCAGCTGTTACTGATCTGTAGAATATGCTTAGAAGATCAGATGTTCTTTGATTGTCTGAAAGGTTAGTAAACTTGCTTTGAGACTAAGATTGGCAAGAAACTTGGGAAATACCAGTCACTCTGCCAACGTGGTGGTATTTTGGATTTTTTTTCCCTTCTAAAATTATTTCTGTGTGCTAATGTCACTTTGACAACAAAGAAAATTCAAAGGAGATGAAAGTAGAAGTCATTTTTTTAAAGTCAATATTTTTCTTATTTTACCTGAATTACTTACACCTTTAAAACTTTTAATGACTTCCAGATTTTTTTTTTCCTCCAAGAGTATTTCAAAATGGAAAATCTTTATATTCTATAACAAACTCTTCAAATCTCCTCCTGTCCTTTGTTAGAGCAGTTTGCAATCTTTTATCCTCAAGCTTCTTTCTGGCCACTGTAAAATTCTCCTCAAACACTACCAGGAAATTGCCTATTGGAAATTATCAGGGCTTAAAGATGTTGAGAAAGGCTGACTTTAGGCAAATTTATAAATTTTTCACAATGTCAAAACAAGTCATTGGTCAATAGGTTTTGTGGTTGTTTAGTTGCTAGGCCATGTCTGACTCTTTTGTGACCCCATGGACTGTAGCCCACCAGGCTCCTCTGTTCATGGAGTATTCCAGGCAAGTATGCTAACGTGAGTTGCAGTTTCCTTCTCCAGGGAATCTTCCCGACCTCAGGATTGAACCCACGTCTCCTGCATTGGCAGGCAGGTTCTTTACCACTGAGCCACCAGGGGAAGCCCCAGTAAGTTTTAGATTGTCATTAAGATTGCTGCTAATAGGAACCTGTTTTCCTCACATGCCTTTTTTTCCCCAGTGTCTTGGAGAACGAAAAGTCTTGGTAACTCATCAACAGTGATCAACAGGATCACTCCTTCATTTATTAGACAGATTTACTAGGTGCCTCTGCTGCCAGAAGTGGTAACATGTTCTGGAATTGTGTCGAACAAGACAACATCCCTACTTTCAAGAAACTGACATTCTAGAGGAGGCAGACAGATCATAACAAAAAATATGATATGTCAGAGGCTGATAAGCAGTCAGAAAAGGAAAAGCAGACCAGTGGGTGCTCTTTCAGACAGGCTGCTTGGGAAAGGCTTGTCTGAGTAGGGTACATCTGAGCTGAGGGCTGAATAAATTGAAGGGGGAAGCCTGGGGATATCTTGGGAGTTCTACAAAGTCAGTTTCTAACAATCATGGCAACTGGATAAGTCAAGGGAGAAATAATACCACAATCAAAGCATCATTGAAAATTGAAATGACCGAAAATTTTGCAATGGTTGATAAGGACCATTCATTACAACCAGGGAATCAAAAGGCCATGAAAGCTAAGCACTTCCTACGTTGCTATGTTTCAATTATAATTGTCGTCTAGGTCTTCTAGAAACTACACAAGAGTTACAAAACTGCCTAAGAGAGAGGTGCAGTATTTTTTAACCTTGAGGATTCATTGCTGAGGTTTAAAAACTGAGAGACACTTGCTTTAAAAATCTGTATTTTCAGCTTCTCTTGAAAAAAAATGGGAAAACTGTCAATGGTGACTCCATACTCCCACATGGAGTCATTTGGCGCAGAGGAACAAAATCCCCCTTAGACTGGGTGTGCTCTCCAGGTTACTCCAGTTCCCAACACTTCCCAATACCGCACACCGATTCATTTATGTTTTTGCATCAATTTATTTATTTTTTTGCTTAGTGTCTATAAGCATTTAAGTTTTGGGCCACAATTTTACAGCTTTATACTCTTCACACTTACCTGTTCATTTTGGTACATCTGTGATTATTCAAACATTAACTCACATCTATGTGTATGTGTGCGCTTAGTCAGGCAGTCCTGTCTGCCTCTGCGACCCCACAGACTGTAGCCCTCCAGGCTCCTCTGTCCATGGGATTCTCCAGGCAAGAATACTGGAGTGGGTAGCCATTCCCTTCTCCAAGGGATCTTCCCGACCCAGAGATCAGATCCAGGTCTCCTACATTGCAGGCCGATTCTTTACCATCTGAGCCACCAGGCTATGATAAAAAATTCTCTAAACCAGGAGCTAAACTATTTGTTTATTTAACAAGCATTTATAAAAGGTGGACTTGTGAAATGTAAAATGCCAGAAAACAGAAGAGCTAAAAGATACAGACCTTTTTCTCATGGACTGCTTTGTTCCATAGGGAGTAAAAATATAAGTATATATTTATTGTTTTAATTTTTTATTTTTTATAATTATATTTTTACTCCCCATAAAACAAAGAACTCCATGAGAAGAAGGTACACACACAAAAATATAATGATAAGAATATACTCCATAATTTTAAAGTTAAGCTTTTAATAAAGGGCTCTGAGAGCCGTTACTTCATTTGGTCTCTCCAGCAACCTGGGAGAGAGGAGACACAAGTATGACTTGTTTTATCATTGGCATATGTGGAAAGACAGGTGCAGTGAGGGAATGGATGTGTTCAAGATGACTCAGACACCAGCGTCAAAGCTGACTAAAACTAGAGTCAATGTCCGCTCTCAGGAGGTTTTATTTTGCTCTTCGTAATCTCCAAAGGGCTACCTGGCTCGTTGCTAGTTTTTGTAAATTAGTTTTATTAAAATACAGCCGTGCTGTTTGTTTGGATATTGTCTGTGGCTCCTTCCCGGTTACAATGGCAGAGCTGAGCGGCTGTGAGAGAGGCTGAATGGCCCACAGAGCCTGGAATATTTACTGTTGTTCAGTCGCTCAGTCATGTCCGACTCTCTGCGACCCCACGGACTGCAGCAGGCCAGGCTTCCCTGTCCTTCACCATCTCCTGGAACTTGCTCAAACCCATGTCCATTGAGTCGGTGATGCCATCCAACCATCTCATCCTCTGTCGTCCCCTTCTCCTCCCGCCTTCAGTCTTTCCCAGCATCAGGGTCTTTTCCAATGAGTCAACTCTTCCCATCAGGTGGCCAAAGTATTGGAGCTTCAGCCTCAGCTTCAGTCCCTCCAATGAATATTCAAGATTGATTTCCTTTAGAAAAATATTTATTATCTGGCCCTTAATGGAGAAAGTTTGCCGATCCTTGCCCTGTGTGAAAGTGTCAGTCGCTCAGTTGTGTCCAACTCTCTGCAACCCCAGGGACGGTAGCCTGCCAGGCTCCTCTATCCATAGAATGCTCCAGGCAAGAATACTGGAGTGGGTAGCCATTCCCTTCTCCAGGGAATCTTCCTGACCTAGGGATCGAATTGAACCTAGGTCTCCCATATTGCAGGCAGATTCTTTACTGTCTGAGTCACCAGGGAAGGCCTTGCCCTGTGTGGTAGATCTTACTGGAGGTGGGGTGGGGGGATGGAGAGGAACGACGTGGCCATGCCCCGGAGAACTTGAAAACTGAAGGAAAGCTCAGTAGTTCACGGGGGGAAAGCTGGTCACCCTAAACACACCAGTAAGAAAACTGAGGGTTCCAGCAGGATTCTCAGTTGTGTATCACAGAATCTACACCAGTTAACAGAAAAGAAATTAGTTAAATATTGTTATATGGCTCATGGAAGTACCCAGAGGTCTAGAGAATCAGATTTGAAGACCATGCATCAATCACTCACACCCCGATTAAAGCCAGGACTGTGGCGTGGAACCACCCATGTACCAGCAAGTGTACAGACCCCCATCTCACACCAGCTTCCCCTTTAGAAGCTCTGAGACACCTTTCACCTCTGACATTCAGGTGGCCTTTAGCTTGCCAGCCTAGAAGCTGCCCTGTACTTACTTCCCCATGATGTACCTTCTGCCTCAGTGTCTTACACCGCATGTCTAATGGGCGATGTGAGCCCTGTGTCTGCACTCGGCTGCAAGAAAGGCAGGGCTGGCCCATTTCTGATTTCCGCCATGAGGAATGTCCTTCCTTCCAACCATGTCATGGACGTATTGACATTGTGGCCCAGACTTTATTATTAATTTTTTAAGAGAAAAATATATGTCACAGAAATACGATCAATAGAGCATTTTTTTTAAGGGAAAAGCATTTCATAATTTTGTCAGGATGCATCCAAATTTGCCCACAGGAAAGAGCTTGGGTACTGTGCATTGAATGTCTGGCCTCAAGTGGAAAAAGTCTCATAGGTAACAATGTTACTAGTAATAAATACTACTACTGGTGCATTAGTCTATGAGGCAAGCACGATTATGGCCCACAGGTTACAGACAAGAAAACGGAAGCACCGTAGGCTGCTCTGTCTGTTCTTGTAGGCGAGGAAGGAAGACTTAGTCTGGAGTGGTCTGTGCCTTAAACCTCTGCACTGGCTGTGGTGGGGATGGAGGCTGACCGTTAATTTGGGGGGTTTCTGAGTCCAGCTGCCAGGCACTCTGACCGGCTTCTCTAGCCTCTCATGGACTCTTCCTGAAGTCCATCTGAATCCATCCCCTGGCCAGTAAAAGCCACTTTCTGGCTCTAATTTGCTTTCCCGCCCTGTATGTGTTTGAACGGTATCTACGGCGCCCAGAATAGTAGCTGACAACTTACCGAGGGTTTCCGGTCTGTCAGGTTCTCCTGCGTCCGCTCCTTTAAGTCTCCAGCGGCACTAGCGTCATCACCCTCAGCGGCAGACTGAGTCTAAGAGAGCGGAAGTAACGTGGCCAAGGCCACACACCTAGTAGGTAGCAACGTGTGTGCGTTAGCCACTCAGCTGAGTCTGACTCTTTGCACCACATGGACTGTAGCCCACCAGGCTCCTCTGTCCATGGGATTCTCCAGGCAAGAGTACTGGAGTGGGTTGTCACCCCATTCTCCAGTAGGCAGCAGAGCTGGAATCAAAGCCACATGCATCTATCACTACATCCTTCTTATCTGTCCTCTCATGGATGTGGAATCAGGCACAACTGTGGTTCAGGGTGCATTCTCATCACTGGTCCATTTACAGCCAATATTTTAATTAGGCAGGTGGATAGTTCCAATGAATTAAGATCCACCATTAAAAACGAGAGCAGGGGGGACTTTCCTGGTGGTCCAGTGGTTAAGACTCCATGCTCCCAACACAGCAAGAGTGGGTTCAGGCTCTGGTTGGAGAACTAACATCCCTCATGCTGTGTGGCATGGCAAAAAAAAACACAAGAGCAAGGACTTGAAACTCACATCCATTAGCCAAAACTCATGTTCTTTAATGCCGATTGTATGAGTGTTTTTCACCTCTGCACATTTCTAGAAATATAATTTTTCCCTATAGATTAATACATGAGAATTCAAAGGTAGGTTTCTGTCTTCTGCACCTTGCAGGAAACAGGGGCTATTGTTCAGAGTGAATGGGCGCCGTTGAGAAGTGCGAGGGGAAGTCTGGAGCCAGGCTCCGGGGTCCTGAACCTGCTCCCCCACTTACCAGCGGCGCACCCAGGGGGCGCTTGTGAGTGTTCACGCGCTGGCTCTCCAAGGACAGCCAAGCCCTCCCTGGTCGCATTTACCCATCTCTGTGAAAGAGCAGCCCACCCGTGCCTGGGAAATCCCACGGACAGACCCTCTGGACTGGTGGGCTACGAGCCACAGGGCTGCAAAGAGTCAGATGCAACTTAGTGACCAAACCATCACCACCGACGTCTGTGGTATGAGCTGTCCCACTGTGGGAAGAAACGCACACACTGGGCTTCCACGAGCTCCTGCAGGCTGAGATGTGCTGGGTCTTGCCCACCTTTCGTGCCACGAATTGCTGAGTCTCTCCAGCCTCCAGAGACTGGGCAGAGGGAAGTGCCAACCTCAAAGGTTGTTAGAAGGATTCACGACTAATCGACAAAATCTGGTAAAGCAGTTTGCGCTGCGTCCGGCACTGATGCAGGCTTTCACTGAATGTCTTTTATTACTAGCTGAGCCTCTGTTAGGGAGAATCCTGATGTGTAGTGCCTCAATTTCATTATCTTAAAAATAGTAATAAGATGCTTTCCCAGCCCCTCTTTCACAGGATCGTTGTAAAGATCAAGTGAAATAATCTACATCAACTGCTTTGGAGAGTTGCAAGCTTAAACAAAGATGTATTTTATTAGAGTCAAGTCAAAACCCAGAAAATGAATTTTTGAGCAAAAATTACCCAACTGAGTCATAATTTTTAGTTCTTCTGTCACTTTTTCCCCCATACGTTCAAGATCCCCTCAGTTCCTGGTACTAATTCCCACTTAGAAGCTGTTTAATGAGAGGGGTCGGGAAACCCAGCAGCTCAGTAGCAGATTCAGTCCATCAAGAGGTTCTGAGAGTCTTTTCAGTTTAAGTCTTTTTGATCTTTTACCCCTCAATCCTCTAATCCTTTTTGTGAGGAATCTTCAATTATCCTTGCTTTTGGTTCTTATTTCTCAACTTCCCTTTTGAAAAGTGGGATTTCCATCACGTCTTAAAGGTGAAGGCAGTATAAGACCTTCCTTTGACAACGCTGCTTCGGTTGATAAAGACACCAGTCATCCCTCTCTCTTGAGGCTCCACTGGGCCATTCTCTTAGATACTCATTCTTTGCTCAGTCCTCCCTGTGATCTGGGAGAATGCAGCATTTAAGAACATCATCCTGGTGGTGTTCATTTAACACATTTCTGCTTAGTCATGAGTTTTATCCCCAACCCTCTATTTATAAATAAAAATGCTCAACGAATGCTTCTCCCACTCAAATCTATAGTCATTGGTCATTGGAGTGACCATTCCCACCAGTGACCACAGGTCATTTCCGTTCACGAACACTGCTAGGCCTCCGGATTGCAAGAGAGCATGGGATTTATGAACGTGTGTCCTGTGGCCCAGATCCTGCAGTCCAGAGCTGTACTGAACTTCCCACATATGAATTCTGGGTAAATGACTTAAACTCTTTATGTTCCAGTTTTTCCTATAAAAACATGGATAATAATAAGCTCTACCTCAAAGGGTAGCAAAGAAAGCTCAGTGAATTGGTACATATACAAAGGGTTTGGAATATGTCCTGACACCAAAACACAGTGTGTTACCTACTGTCATCAGAAGGCAGTGCTTCTTTAGTTTCACTGAGGTGAAATTCATACTTTTAGCCATATCTGCAGGCCTCTTGGGATGTTATTTTTTTAACAAAAACATTTTTATTAAAGAGGAAATTTCATTAATCTTTGACCTAAATGGAAAACCAGTATCATTTACCAAAAAAAAAAAAAAAGGAAAATAATGGTAAAAAAAAAAATAGATGATGGTAGATAGACAGGTGAACAGAGAGTAGGGAGATCAAGTTCCAGTTAAACAGTGTGTTTACATCCGGCCAGACCCTGATGCCTGCCTAAGTCTTGGAGCTGAAATCTTCTCTCTCTTTGTTGAGATAGAGATTAGGAAGTATTTTAGTGACAGCTGAAGTCCTTGAACTTGAGCCTTGAACTGAGGCTTTTTTTCAGTTCAGTTCAGTTGCTCACTCGTGTCTGACTCTTTTCAACCCCATGGACTGCAGCACGCCAGGACTCCCTGTCCATCACCAACTCCTGGAGCTTGCTCAAACTCAAGTCCATTGAGTCAGTGATGCCATCCAACCATCTCATCCTCTGTCATCCCCCTCTCCTCCTGCCCTCAATCTTTCCCAGCATCAGGGTCTTTTCCAATGAGTCAGTCCTTCCCATCAGGTGGCCAAAGTATTGGAGTTTCAGCATCAGTCCTTCCAATGAATATTCAGGACTGATTTCCTTTAGGATGGCCTGGTTGGATCTCCTTGCAGTCCAAGGGACTCTCAAGAGTCTTCTCCAACACCACAGTTAAAAAGCATCAATTCTTTGGCGCTCAGCTTCCTTTATAGTCCAACTCTCACATCCATACGCGACTACTGGAAAAACCATAGCTTTGACTAGATGAACCTTTGTTGGCAAAGTAATGTCTCTGCTTTTTAATATTCTGCCTAGGTTGGTTATAACTTTTCTTCCAAGGAGCAAGCGTCTTTTCATTTCATGGCTGCGGTCACCATCTGCAGTGATTTTGGAGCCCAAGAAAATAAAGTCTGACACTGTTTCCACTGTTTCCCAATATATTTGCCATGAAGTGATGGGACTGGATGCCATAATCTTTGTTTTCTGAACATTGTTTTAAGACAACTTTTTCACTCTCCTCTTTCACTTTCATCAAGAGGCTCTTCAGTTCCTCTTCGCTTTCTGCCAAAGGGGGGGTATCATCTGCATATCTGAGATTATTGATATTTCTCCCTGCAATCTTAATTCCAGCTTGTGCTTCATCCAGCCTGGCATTTCACAGGATGTACTTTTCATAGAAGTTAAATAAATAGGCTGACAATATACAGCCTTGATGTACTCCTTTCCCTATTTGGAACCAGTCTGTTGTTCCATGTCCAGTTCTAACTGTTGCTTCCTGACCTGCATACAGATTTCTCAGGAGGCAGGTAAGGTGGTCTAGTATTCCCATCTCTTTAAGCATTTTCCACAGTTTGTTGTGATCCACATAGTCAAAGGCTTTAGCATAGTCAATAAAACAGAAGTAGATGTTTTTCTGGAACTCTCTTGCTCTTTTGATCATCCAATGGATGTTGGCAATTTGATCTCTGATTCCTCTGCCTTTTCTAAATCCAGCTTGAACATCTGGAAGTTCTCAGTTCATGTACCCACCAGGCTCCTCTGTGCATGGAATTCTCCAGGCAAGAATACTGGAGTGGGTTGCCATTCCCTCTGCCAGGGGACCTTTCCAACCCAGGAATAGAGAACCCAGGGATAGAACCCAGCTCTCCTGCATTGCAGGCAGATTCTTTACCATCTGAGCCACCACGGAAGCCCCAAGGCTTTCTTATAGAAGGTTAGAAAAACTCCCAAGCAGAGCCATCATTCACTCTGCAGTCCTTTTTTTTTTTTTTTTGCAGTCCTATTTTTTATTGCTGAGCTGATGGGTCTCCTGAAAGCATCTCACAGACACCCACAATGTGTACCCTGAACTCTGGCTAAGATGCAGCCACCCAGTTCTGTGATGGCTACAAAAAACGTCACGTTTGATGGATATTATTACTGAGGACTGTTTCTCCTCACGAGCTTAAGTTCTCATTACCCAGATGTTTCATCTCCAATTTTTCTTCATGAGCTTTTCAAATCTAGGTCTGGGTTCATGTCTCCTCTGAAGTCAGAGACTGATGTCTTTTTGAGGGATTTGACATTTTCTCTAAGCCTCACCATGCTGAGCAGTCCACCTCCTGGCTCAGAAGAAAAAGAGATTAGACATCAATGTAGACGAGCAGAATAGTGTGATTCTGTAATGTAGTGGCTGTGAATTTTTATTATTAAAATACTATAATCTATATTCCATGGACTGTATAGTCCATGGCGTCTCAAAGAGTCGGACATGACTGAGCAACTTTCACTTCACTTCACCATCTATCTTATAGCATGGTCCCCGAACATGCCCATACTTTTCAGTCTTGGAGAAGTAAGCTCCTTCTCCTTAAGCACTGTGTTGCGATCTCCCCTATTGATCAGCACAAGGATGCGTGACTTGCTTCGGAACAGCTGAGCCAGCTGGGCGAGCCCTCCCCGGGAGGTCTCCTCTCCAGCCCTTTCCCTCCCACGTCCTCTACCTTCCTCTGAAAACAAAGGCACTGAAATATCTCTGGCCCTTATCGTAACTTGAGTTTGTTCTGTTCTTGCTTGGTCTGAGGTCAAAGTCGTCGTCCTAGAAACTCCTTTATGTTCTTGGCCCAAGGCTAAGGTTAGAGTCATACAAACACAGAAATACCGCTCTTCTCTTTCCTACTCCAGACAGCAGAACGTTTTTGCATAGCCATTGAACTTTCTCAGGCAGGCTTTGGGTATTTTCCCCAAGCAAAGGAACTGAGATGAAGCCAAGTGCAGTCTCTGCAGGTCCAGGGATCCCATCCCAAAATGGACTTCAGAGTCTGTTTATTATACAGATGAATAAAATACAAGAGGAAAATTGTTTTCTCCAAGTGAATCCAGGGCCTTTGATCCGCTTTTCATTTCTCCCAGACAACTCCAAGACAGAGAAAGGCACATGCCGTTTACACCCTCTATACTACCCTGTCCAGTGACCCCTGAAGACGGCCACACTGGCAGTTTTTACATCACCCTTTCTCTAGAGTTACCGTGTTCTCTATACTCTCCTCTCACTGCAGTAGATTTCAATATATTTTAAGAAATAGAAAGAGGAATGATGTCAGGACGTATATGCATGCCCCAAATTCAGAAACACACGGGAAAATTAGCCCAGTGAGAGAAGCTGTAGCATCCCGATACAATTTCTAATCTATCAAACCACGATGTGACCTGGGCGACTCATTGCCAAGAGACAGGGGTCTCAATAATTTAGTGTGACCCTAGGCTTCGTCACTTATGAACCGTGTGAACTTGAGTGAGACGTAGCTGGTCCAAGCCCCAGTTTACTCGCCTGTGCAATCCAATGGAGACAGTAATAGCATCTACTTCCTAAGGCTGTTTTGTGGATTAAATGTTACAGTTATATCCATGCCTGACACTCTGAAAACACTAAATAATTTGTCCGTAATTATCACGTGACCTATATGAACAGCCCTCCACCCATCCACCAGAGAATTTAATGGCTTTTTACATATATCAAAGGATTGCCTATGAAATTATACAAAATGTGGGACTGTTCTCTTCTTACCAAGCAGGGGAGCAAGAGAAATGACATAGCTGTAAAAAGGCCTCTTAAATGGATGGGGCTAGAATTCTGTTTCTCCACCCTATTTCCACCACAGTCCCGTCATGAGTGGTCCTCTTCCTTAGAGGTCTCATTCACACAAAATCTATAACCTCACCCTTTTTCTTCCAGGTAGACAAGCACTCATAATACATTCATTTAGGCAAATATTTATTGAAAACCCACCAAACGCCGGGTACTCTGCTAGCCAAATTATCCCTGGTGAACAAGATAAGCGCCCGTGGCCCTTACAGTCTAGAGGAAAAGGGCAAACAGTCAACAAGTAAAGAAAAACACACAAGGCCATTTCTAGAGCAGCGGGCAGGGCCCCAGCATGGAGAATGATTAGGTGGCGGGTGTTGGAGGGTGAGTCGCATGGGTGGGCTATTTAGAGAGCCCGCCCTGGAGAGGTGATCTGCTTGCTGAGACAGAAGCAATTAAAAAGAACTGGCTTTGGAAATCTGGAGAAGAGTATTCTAAGCAAAGGCTAAAAAGAAGCCTCTGATACGAGGAAGGGCTTGGTCTCCTTGACAAACAGAAAACGGGATGAGGTTTAGGGGAGGAAATGAGGTTGGAAAGCTGAGCGGAGACTCTCGCTGGCTGCTGGAAGGCAGGCTCGGGAAGTCACTGGGGAGGTGTGAGCCCAGGCATCGTGGCATCTGGTCCACCCTTTCCAAGAACCCAGGGAAACGCCGCTGAGCCGGGAGAACAATGCTAGGGGAAATAGCATCTAGTCCCTTCTTTTCCAAAGCCAGGTAAATAAATTGCCTTTAGTCCTTAAAATGTCAGGTCACAAATTACTTGCAACACACCTGATAACCATCCAAAGTTTATTTTTGTCTCATTCTTCTTTTTTTTCTCTTTTTAAATTTATTTTTTAATTGGAGTATAATTGCCTTACAATTATACTCCAGGTCTTAGAAAAGACCCTGATGCTGGGAAAGATTGACGGCAAAAGGAGAAGAGGGTGGCAGAGGATGAGATGGTTAGACAGCATCACTGACTCAATGGACATGAATCTGAGCGAACTCTGGGAGATAGAGAAGGGCTGAGAAACCCAGCCTGCTGCAGTCCGCGGGGCCACAAAGAGTTGGACATGACTTAGCAACTGAACAACAACAATTGCTTTGCAATGCTGTTAGTCTCACTGTACAACGTGAGCCCACTGTATGAATACGTAGGTCCCCACCCTCTTGGGCCTCCCTTCCACCTCAGTCTCATCCTTGAGAATTGCTCGTGTGAGCCTGCCTATCCCAAAGGAATTTCTGCAAGTCACCTGGGGGCTTACAGATAGACTCTAAGAGTCTCCCGATACCTGTGAGTTAACAGCCCCACACGGCGGTGGTGACAGGGCCCTGGGATTGGCCGGGAAGCTTGGAGCCTGGGAATCGTCTTATTCCTGGACAGTCCCCCAACCCAGGAGATGATGGGCGGCTGACTAGACCCCATCTGCTCCACAGTAAAGACAAGCTGCACCCTGTTTTATGACAAAACTGTAGTGTTTGAACACAATTTGGAATCATCACACTAACAAGGTCAAGAAAAAACTGAGGCAGCTGGTTGAATAATTAATCAGATAAGTCAAATCCCACCCCCAAAGACTTTATGTAAAATAACTTGAGCAGCTATTTTTCCCTTAAATTATAATAACTTATCAGCTCACCACATAATGTGATGAGTCCTGCATAATTATAATAAATGAGCCCCCCATAAAAACATATTCCACATAAATATTATGGATCCAATTCCTTTAAAGATGTATTATAAGATTTCTGCATTTCCCTTTATTCCACTTTAAAAAATGCATACTATTTTTATTTTTTGATCTTGCACACAACCGTTCTATTTCTTTTGTCATTTTGTTGTTGAAGTTGTCTTTCTTGTTTGTTTTTAATACGAATGCTAACAGATTATTCTCCAGCACCCCCCCCCCAACAACCCAATTCTGCTTTCTTGATCCTCTTAATTGGTAAATAATTAGTCAATATGGTGTCACTCTATGTGCGGAGCCCAACAGAGAAGCAGTCATTGGCCTTTGGCACAACTCAGCAAGTGAGCTCCTGATGCTGAAGTTTGAATTTTGGCTGCATGTCCTTATTTGCTAGTAAACATCTAAGCATCTAATTAGGTGACTATAGTTTGGGAGTTTGTACTTGGACCATTCATTTTGCACCAGCATACCCAGGTTCCAGAGGCCACCAACGTCCCAACATTACACAGAGCTCATCAGAGGATGGCATATTACCTGACGTCATTGCACACTTTTGGTCTTAAAAGCCTTAATCTTAAAAAGGTAAAATAAATCAAAATGCAACATAAAATCAGACTCAAGCACGTTTTTCTCCCCTGGGTTTTATTTTCTTTTCTCTCCCCCGTGCTGTTCAGCTAATTCTCTGCCAGGAAGTATTGCTGTAGCCGAGCCATTACACAAAGACATGCCAAAGACACTTTCGAATAAAGTGTTTATTTCTCTCAACAACAGAGCCAGCAATTTTCAGATTTTCGCTAGGTGCAGCCCCCCGCGAACCCTCACTGCCTGTTTTAGTAACTTCGCACGGGCTTTCGCATTTCGGTGGATTCTGTGCATCGTTTCGTAATAATCCTTAGGAGAGGGAGGTGGGGAAAGCAAAGCAAATGTCAAACCTCAGGGTGTATTCAAGAGGCCTTCACGTCACTGCCAATTCAGGATCTGCAAAATCACTACAACACTTACATCCCAAGGTATGCCTTTAAGGTCAGAAGGATCATAAAATCACTGAGAACATCTTGCTCTATGCAAACGCCTTTCCATTTTCCCACCCTACTGGCAGTTCTTCAAACTTCTTGAGAAAGACAGCTTTTGATGTTCACCTGGAGGAGATTTTCTTGACAAAAGATTTGAAATGTTCTTGTTTTCTTTCTTTTCTTTGTGTTTTTTTTTCAATCTGAAACTTAATCTTTTTGATCTCTAATACACAAGATACAATAAATGCTGTCCCTTTCCCCATCTTCTTTTTCTTTTAAAAATGAATGGCATCTGCCTGTACTGGTCTGATTTTGGCGAGTGAATATCATTAGCCTCAGATCAGGTCATCAGTCATTAGCTGGTAAAACAATCTAATTTCAAGTTCACATGCCAGGGTCTAAGTGCTGAAACCCTAGATCTTCAGGCAATTCTCTTCTGGGATTTGGAGAGAAAGCAGGGAGGAAAGAAGCCATCAGGATTGGTCACTGGAGCCCCTTTAGTCCCAGGAGAAGCAGTTATATATTTGTTTCTGTGAATTAAACAATGCTTACATTGTCAGAGGAATTGTCAGGGTCAGAGGAACTGTAGACAGTGATTTCTAAAAGCAAAAAAGCATTAAGCATTAGGAACCAGGTGATGTAGCAGAAAGAATTAGAACTTGAGAACCAACAAGACTGAGGTTCAAAGTCCATCTTTCTCACTGACTGTGTGGCTTCAGGCAGACCACTTACCCTCTCCGAGTCTTATGTTTCCCTTGACTACAAAATCAATATTTAAAAATACCTTCCCTACTGATTTACTAGGAAATTTTAAAATTTGGCAACAAAATACTCAGGAAGCTGTAAATTCTCAATAAATGTTAGTCTTTGTCCTTCCTCGAAGTCAAACAAAGCTTTGATTATTTACACATGTAGACCACCTCAACCAAATCCCACAGAAAGAAGATGGCAGATAAGCTTTTGCAAAAAGCAACATTCTCTTCAATGGGTGCCCCTTCCCTTTTATAGTTTCTTCCTTACTTTTTTTTAACCTTAAAAATTCTGTTTAATGCCCCTTTTGTACCCCTTTCTTAAAAAAAAAAAAAATGTATGAGAGTATAGTCATTTAACAATGTTGTGACAGTTTTGGGTGAACTGAGAAGGAACTCAGCCATACATTCACATGTTTCCATTCTCCCCCAAACTCCGCTCCCATCCAGACTGCTCCTGGCAACTTTAATCCCATCATCCTTAAAAGCACAGTGCCACCTTCAACCCTCAGCTTTCCAGTTTTTTAAAAAGGAATCTCCTACTAAGAGACAATTCACCTTTGTGGCAGTACCATTTGATAGAAGAAAAGGATACATTTTTAAGAAGCACCCCAGCCAACATGAATTCATCTCCACTTAGCACTCGGAGATGCGAATATCATAATATTTAAATCAGCTTTGAGAACTTTCTCTGAAAAAAGAAAAATCCACCAGTTGAATACCCAGGAGGCCGGGGAGTTCAGTTACCATAGAGATTCAGTGCTGGCAAATGGTGCTGGGGAGCAGATTGGTGTCTGTTAATTTTTTTTTATTTGTAACTTATGTGTGTTGGCTCATGCTCCGAGCCAGGCCAGATTTTCCTGTTTACCTGCCATGCTGCCTGATATGAGTGAGGAATGACAATGGCAGGTTTCAGCCATTCCTTCAATTTGTAAACATTATCCAGGGTCAGAGGGACAGCTCAGAACACATGGAGAAGTTCATGTACTGAGTTTTCAGAAAAGCGTTGGGAAAAATTGTGTGAGGGCTGCTGGGTGGAGAGAGAGGTTTGCAAAACTCTTTACAATAATCCAGAAGAGTTCTGAGACCCATTTTAGTCATAAATTCTGGTTTCAGAGAACCTTTCTACAACTCATTATTATTCTTTGGCGAACACAAAGAGATAAGAAGGAACTCTTTCTGTCTTATCCATCCTGACAACCTGTGGCAAACAGGATCCTTGCAAATCAGTTGTCCTTGTGATCTAAACTTCTAAGTAATTGTCTTTCCAACAGTGCATGAATGCCAAGTGGGAAAGTGAATATTAGCAGGATTTCTCGAACCCTCGTCTCCCTTCCCTGGGATTAGGCTACGCGAAAATGTTCGTCCCTCTGACAAGCGGAGCCAGTTCCACAGTCTCAAGAAAGAGCAAGATTAATACTTTACAAACGCCATCCTTTCGTCTCAGTGAGCTGTGGACTAAGAGAGGCAAGCCTTAGAGATGGGCTTCAGTAGATGACAACGAATAACTACTCATTTCCATAAAATTTAAATGAACCCAGTAAAATCTACCTCTTGCTGTGCAAGAACCCCATCTCATTACTCAAAATAGCAGCAATGTAATTATTGGAAGCCACGCCCTACACATCGAGGTGGCTGGTGGTAAAGTCATAACTAATTTCCACTCACACGGCCACCACAGCAGTAAAAATAAGTGCCTCGGCCTCTTCATGTTCTTCCTGCTCTAGGCCATATCTCCTTCCAACCACATGTACTTTATAAAATAATAATTCTCAAATGCAGGGCTGCATTTTGATTAGCAAAAAAACATACCGAAGATTTCTTTTTCAGCACACATAGGCAACAGGCCCAATGCGTCAATACTTAAAAAAAGGCATATGCCGTTTAAGAAAATTTCAAAACTTTAGACACCCACAGAGATGGACTGATTTAGCCCCCTCCCAGCTGAGTTTTGCATCCTCTTTGCATTTTAAATGACCTTTAAGCAATGATGAGATCTGTCTTGTTGAGACTTAATTGCTTAATTAGAGAAGCCGTTTTCAGTAGACAAATATTTCCTTTTAAACTCATCTTTTAATTTTACAAAGCCTTCATTGGATTTCAGGCAAAATTGGAAGCTGTTTCATAGCTTCACCTTCAACTGAAACTGGAAAATGGTTTAAACAATACGGAGACAAAGTGCGTTTACCTGAGGAGATTGTCATATCTAAGACAGCTGTTAGAGAAAATTTTCAATCGATTGACATGTTTTTCAGTCAACTGAGATACACCTCAACTTTCATATCGCCCTGAAATCCAGAGCCCCCTTTAAACTTCAGTGAGTTCCCAGAAACTTCGTCCTTCTTCATCCCTTGTGGCCGTGATAGGGAGGCAACATGGGATTCTGGAAAGGAACACGGGTGCTGAGGTCAGACTGCCTAGAATTAATGCTGTGTGGCCCGACAAGACAAGCCCCCTGCTTGCTCCTCAGTGCCTCCATCTGAGAAAGAAAGAAAAGCAATAGGTCCTACTTTATCTGGTTGTTGGGGGGATTAAATAAGTGAAACTTTCAAGTACTTCAAACAGGGCTTACCATGTAGTAAGCGTTCCAAATAACGTGTGCAGTTTTTATTTTTTGCTTTTGCAGAATTCCTTTTTTCCCACTCTTTGCTTTGCAGTGATGTTTTTATCACTTCCCTGAGCTAACCAAGGTGGACAGAGTCCTTTCTGCTTAATTAGTGACCACACTCAACACCTTTGTATTATCAGGTTGGCCCAAAATTTCATTCTTGTTTTTTCTGTAAGATATTATGGAAAAAAACCCAGACAACCTTTTGAGCCAATCCAAAATAATTCAAACAACATATCTTGTAGTGAGGTTTTATACCCGGTGGGGGTGACTGGGGTAAATATTTTAATATTTGGGTTTTGAGTTCTGCATAATTATATCTGTTGTACTAAACATTATCCTACCTACGGCATGTGTAATATTATACTACAATTGAACAGGCCCCCTAGCTCACCATGTTATTTGTTTCTTCTCCTCACCATCTCTCTGTACCTTGAAAGAGCAAAACAAGACAAAAATAAAAAAACTCACCTCTTAATTATGCAGCCCTATCAAATTCTTTGCCCCAAATCTAAAATCAGCCCTTGCCTGAGTTTACACAGCAAAGATCTGTTAATGAACTTTTGAAAATGCTGATGATGCCTCCTGGATCCTAATTCTGTCTGCCCTCCATCAATCTGGGTACAAACAAGGGGATGGGTGGGGCTATGTGAACAATGCTATCCCAGTAGAAGCCCAGTGTCTGTTCCAGTTTTAAAGAGCTCAGTTTCCTCTTTCTTTCTTTTTCCTTCCTTCCTTCCTTTCTTTCTTTCCTTCCTGCTGCAATGGTCATCTGTCCCTACAGACAATGAGAGGTCTGAGATTTACAGACTCTAAGTCCCTGACTTCCTTACTGTGTTTATTTTGCTGCATCAGGTCTTAGCTGTGGCGTGCCAAATCTTTCACCACGGGCTCTTTGTTGCAATGCGCGGACTTCTCTCTGGTTGAGACACTTGGGCTCAGTAGCTTTCTAGTTGCCTGGGGCTTATGGAATCTTAGTTCCCGGACCAGGGATCAAACACATATCCCCGGCACTGGAAGGCGGATTCTTAACCACTGGACCCACAGTGGAGTCCTTGAAGTGGCTGATTGCTTAGTGCTGAGACCCTCTACTCATCAGCTCCCCAAGCCAGCAGCGTCTGCCCCACGGCTCCCCGAGCTCACCCAGACCAAAGACCACGGCGGGTCTCGTGGGAGAAACGCTCCTCTACAAGTGTCAGGCAACCCCCACTTCTCCAGGTTCCCTGCTCTCTTGCTTTCTGCCCTGACTTTCTTTGGCAACAGGCGATGCCTTGAAGATCTCACCTGGAACATGTTTCCATCTCAGTACCTGGCTCCTCACTGGGCATCACACATGGGCCGTGTGAAAATGTGTCTGGTTGCAGTAACAGAGGACTGAGGCTTCCTGGGTCTTAGGCAGCACGGTCTGCTCGGCCTCACCTGGCAGCAGACAGCTGCTCCAGAGTATCTGCTACTCAAGCATCTCAGGGTCTCTGTGGTTCTCCTATTGTGCTGGTCACTACGGTCACAGCGCCCGCAAGGCCTGGAGCCTGGGAAGGAGGACCATGAAGCTTGTTTGCTCTTCTGGCCAGAAAAGCAGCCCCTCCACTTTTTTTAAAGTTTTAGATGTCTTAAAATTTATTTTCAATATTACATGCCAGAATAAACATTTGTCAGTAGTCAAGGAAGAGAAATGAATATTTAGGAAACTGTATAATTGAGAATTGCATATGAAAATACACTTATAGATATATTAGTAATTGTACATTTTCATAGAATATTATATCAACTTCATAATGCAAGGTCAAAACGTGTGTTAAATATTTTCTGTTTGAGGGAATTCTATGTCGTGGAATATCCGTTGCTTATTTTGATGCCTTGTATTTAATTATTTGTATTTGAAAAGATTCACATTCCTCGTTGGTATACTTAGTTGACCCTTACTATGAAAAAGTGAAAATATTGTCTCAATTATTATTTGGTAAGTGCAATAATTGTACTTGAATAGTCCAATTAGCTCATCACCAATAATCATCCTACAAAGATTTATTTAAATTAAGCAGCCCCTTTCTTAGACCATCCCTCCCCACCTTTAAAAAATCCCATTAGCAACTTATTTGCCAGGAAAGTATGCTTGGCCATACCTAGATGAAAGTGAGGCTGAGAAATGAGGATTTTGTTCCCCCAGCTCCTACAGTAAAGAAGGGGCTGGGAGGAGTGAGAGGGTGAAGATCTGGGTGGGGGTGGTGGAGACAGGTGTCGGGGGCTGGTAAAGACTCTAGAACCATCTATCCAGCAGGATTAGCCACACCAGAAAAAGAGGGGTCTGAGATGGAGAGATTTGAAGTGCCTGACTTCCTACTGCTGACTCCCTCTGCTTATCAGCCACACAATGCCAAGAGTCTGCGTGAAACCTTGAGGAGAAAAAAAAAAGTCAGCTAAATATTTAGATGATTTGCCGACATGGGGAACTTGCCGTTGGCAGCAAAGATTTATTAAACAGGCTACAAAACAAGATGTCATTAAACAGTTTGAAAGCATGCCCTCGTAATTAAGAAAGGAGAAGATTTCTAATTTGGGTAATGAAATCCGTGGCTCAGACGAGCGTTCATTTTATTAATATTTATTGCACGCCTACTGTGTGCCAGGTACGGCCTGGGCTGACCCTGAGCCACGAAACAAAACACCTGCCTCTGCCAAACCTCCTGGCAATAATAGCTGTCGTGTTCTGGACACCGAGGCTGTGCCAAGCAAGCGCTAAACATTTTCCAAAACAAAGGTTTACCCTTGTGACAACTCCAAGACGTAGGAATCGTTGTTTTCAACTCAGACATGGGCTGAGCAAAACATCTCCGTCTCCCTGGGGCCAGGAGGTCTCCCAGGACACAGTGCTGAACCAAGAAGTCTCAGGCCCGACTGCTTAGACTTGAGGAAAGTGAGACCAAGGGCAGATGAATGACCTCCCAATAGGGATGCAATTGCACGTGGGATTCTAGACCCCAGGCCCCGCCCTCCTGGGAAGCAGCCTGATCCCGGTTTCTTTTCCTTTTGGGGTCTGTGCTGGGTTCTTGTCGCAGCAGGCAGGCTCTCTGCAGTTGCCGTGTGTAAAGGTTCCTCTGGTCCTCCTTGCAGTGGCTTCCCCCGCTGTGGGATGCAAGCTCAAGAGGACAGACTCTGTAGTCGTGGTTCACGGGCTTCGTGGCCCCGGGGCATGTGGCACCTTAGTTCCCAGGCCAGAGACTGAACGCACATCTCCTGCATGGCAAGGAGGATTCTAACCACCGGACCACCAGGGAAGCCCCCCAGAGTCCTTCTTGACCCCACGAACCCCTCCACATCCCCTAGCCAGCCTCCTCCCTCTCCCCTTCTTCCGCTCACCTCGGCTCAAACATGAAAGAGCGGGGGACCCTCTCCCTTTGGAAGCTCTGGATCTTTCAAGAAAAACCCCCTACCCCAGTGGATGAGCTTGGGTGGTCTTTCCAGGGCCAACACCAGTGTGTAACAGCAGGGCTGCTCTGACCCACAGCGCAGACGACTGCGTGGTCTCGGGGCCCCTTCTCCAGGCCATTAGTTTTTAATTGCCTACAGACTGTTTCTCAGCCCTGGTTGCACATTAATGTCACCTGGGGAGCTTTTACAGCATACCGAAGCCAGGACCATTCAAAACAGAATCTCTAAGAGCAGGCCTGCATGTAGGAAATTTTTTTTAACCTTTGTAAAAACTGAGTTTATCGTATCTACAGGAGAGCCCGTAAGTGTTGAGTGTAAAGTTCAGTGGATTTTACATATATTCATACCCAGGTAACCACCCCCCACATCAAAATATGGACCATTTCCAGCTCCCTACGAGACTCTTACAGCCCTAGATAGATTTTTTAAACCCTCCTAGGTTATTCTAAGGACTTCCCTGGTGGCTCAGACGGTAAAGAATCTATCTGCAATGCCAGAGGCACGGATTCAATCTCTGGGTGGGGAAGATCCCCTGGAGAAGGAAATGGCCAAGCACTCCAGTATTCTTGCCTGGGAAATCCCATGGACAGAGGAGCCTGGTGGGCTGCAGTCCATGGAGTCGCAGAGACAGACATGACCTAGCAACTAGACAGTAACAATGACAAAGGTTATTCTAACGTGCAATAAGATCAGACGGCTGTGGGTTTAGAGTTCAGACCCTCTGTGGCCAAAGGCAGTCCTTGTTTCCAAAGATGGCAGTGGCTACACGTTCCCTCTCTCAGTGGACAGAGAAGAGAAAAGCATCCTTAACTGTATTGCTTTGGACTGTATTTATATCCCAGGACGTGGTGTGCACCTTGAAAGCAGAAGCTGCGTCTTGCCAAAAGCCTAGCATGGTGCATGATCCACGGTAAACATTTATCAGATGGAGGGAAAAAAGAGTAAATAGACCCATGGAGCAGGGAGCCCTGTTTGGTCTCCATTTAGAAGGCTCCAGAGGGTCTCTGAGAAGACAGGGCAGCCCCGAGTCCTTTTCATCAGTGCCTGCCTTTTTGTCTGACGACAAGAAGGGCGAGATCGCAAAATGTTGATTCGGGGCCTTGTTCTCTGGCAGAGCTCACGCTCGGCCTGCACGCAGGTGACACCGGCGGTGGGCGATGTGGCGCTGAAAGCCGATGTCAGCCGCTAAGTGGGGGAGAGCGGGCGGCTTGGCCGCGATGTGTGTGCGCGTGCGTGTACACGTGTGTGCACGTGTGCGTGCGCATGTGTACATGTATGTGTGTGCGTGTGTGCGCGTGCAGCTGGGAAAGAAGCTGAAGCCTCGGGGAAATTGATGTTGTACCAGAGAAAGGCCAGCAACGCTTAGGAATGATCTGTGTCAGATGTGCGTCTGGCTGCCCGGGGTCACCGGGGAGGGCTTTTCCTAATGTATAGAATAGAAGAAAAATATGTGTTTTGCCTGGAGAGCTGTTACAAAGGGCTTATTGTGTCAGTATCCCCCAATCACTTTTATACTTTTAAGCCCACGGACTTTATTCATAATGTCTATTTTACTCTCTTTCATTTTGTCAAGTTAGGGTCCCCTATTAACTCTTCTCTCTTAGAAAACAACCCATTGTCAGAGCAAGGCCACGTGGCTGTGGTTAAACCAAGTGCATTGTTGGGCAAGTTTAGAAATCAGGAACGGAATAAAATATCTATATTAAGAAAAGATAAAAATCAGGAACCAGTTGAAGCAGCTGGGAAGACTTCCAGGTCTGAGCTCGGGGTTGATGACGATGCTGCTCCCTTCGCATTAGGAAGGGGGGAGCGGGTGTGGTTTGAAGGCGACAGAGAACTCCAGCACGAGGCTGAAGCAGAGTGCAGTTCTGGACCCAAAGGGAGGACCAGTCTCGCTCACCAGCGGGAGAGACAGACCGGTCGCATCACACGGCCCCAAAAAACAGCAAAGAGAGAAAACACAAGCCACTTGCTTCTCACAGATTCTCCAGGCGGCTCAGAAAGTCTCGGGAACTGACTGCTCTGAGTCATGGGCTCAAAACCCTGCACTGATTCAAAAATAAAAATAAAAATGAGTGTCCTGTGCCTATTAGGCTACTCCAAGAAGTGTTTCGACTCTGCATTGGGTTCTGGACTCCAGATGTGAGACTCTGAGGATATTACGCTCTTCCTAGAGAGGGCTCATTGGAAAAGACCTTCATGCTGGGGAAGGGTGAAGGCAAAAGGAGAAGGGGATGGCAGTAGATGAGATGGTTGGATGGCATCACCAACTCAATGGACATGAATCTGAGCAAACTCCAGGAGATCGTGAAGGACAGAGGAGCCTAGCAGGCTACAGTCCTTGAGGTCGCAAACAGTCGGACACGACTTAACAGCTGAAGGACAAAAATAGTATCAACAACCGGTCCTCCCACCCACCCATGTCTTTTCTCAGAAAAGACATGTCAAAAATGTGAAAGCCACAGGAGTCCCACACATACATGGGAGGCCCGCACGTAAATGAAAAGAGCGGGCGGGGGACCAGAGAGAGTGAAGTGGGTCGGGATGCAACGGCAGGCAATAGCCGGATCTCTGTAAAGACGCTTCAGCTCGGAGACTTCTCCAGGCTCGGCGTGGATGAAACGTCACAGGCCTGCAGCTGGATCCCTCCATCGAGCACACCGTTCCACGCTCTTAAGGGCCTGCAGGTGGCGAAGGCTGTTTATGTTGTCCCTCAGACACCCGGTTCCTAAAAGGAAGACGCTATTACCCGGGATGGAAGCAAGGCAGTAGATTTTATGTGGGTCTGAGCGCCCTGAATCATCTCAGCCTTGGTGTCATCCACTGTTCGCCCTAGAACTTGTAGCCGCAAACCTCCAGGCGAGGTTAGGGAGAGGTTAGGTTCTATTTCCCTTATTTTTCCGTGAAGGACTGTCTCTCACTACTGTTATCCCATCTGGTTATAAGTGAAATATGGATTTGGAATATCATTTTTATCTGCACATATTTAAAATGTAATGTCCAAATATTATGCTGTTTGAAAAGAGACACCTGTCCAGAAAATTCCCAGGAAGGTTTTAGAGAGTGCACTTAAGCTCAGATTTAGACACAAGTGAAGCTCATTTTTCATCGAGCAGAAGCCCCAGACCAGCCAAGATTTGGAATACATGCCGAACGTTTTGCAAACACAGCAATGCCTCATTTGTCTGACGTGGACGGTGCCGTGTAAACGCCTTTTTCACATAACTGAAGCTTATCCCTTTGCACATCAAATCGTGTATTTATTTTCACCATTTTGCATAGGAATATTCCTGAGAGTACATTACACACTGCCCGGCCTCCTCCAGTAGAATATGAGAAACATTATTCAGTCTTGGCTCTCTGACTCGGGGTCACAGCCGTGCACATCAAGCACTGGCCTGTTCTCGGCTCGAATGAAGGGATGCCTCTGGGTCCCTATGGCTGTGTTGGGGCTGCTTGACTTCAGTCTGCAGGACCTGGGGTTTGTCAAGCTTTTGAGACTGTGCCTGCCTGCTTTCTCTCTGATCATCAGTGTTCTCATCAGACCTAAAGCCATTTTTTTCCCTACCCATTTAAATCTGTCTCTTCTGTGAAATAAAAAGGACAAGTGAAGAGATTCCCTTACTTAGATGACCTGAGATCCTGGATTACTTGCCTGTTTTTAATACGTTCTGTGACTTTGTTAACCAAACAAGTGACTCAACCCCTCCTGGCCTCTGTTCCACCATCTAAAAGTGTGAGGATCAAACACAATGTTCTTATGTTTGAAATCCACTAGGCCTGTTCCAATTTGCATAATTTTGTACTGTTTTCAACTCTGATATAAGATGAACAAACACCTTAAAATTGTACATAAACAGATTGTAGGTCCTGAGGAATCAGACCTCAAGCCTCCCTTCTGGGAGTCAAGTACATGAGATACATTTTGCCTTATTTATTTGTAGGTTGTTTCTATGTGATTGAGGCTGCCAGAGAAGTACCTGCTCAGTCAGGGGCATATCATATTGTATCAGTTATCTATTGCTGTGTAACAAATCAACTTCAAATTTAGCAGCATAAAGCAACCTTGATTTGTTATTTCTCATGATTCTGTGATGCAGGAATTCATCAAGTAGCTGCTAGGCAGTTGTGCTGGATGTGGTATAAACCGAGGCACTCCCCTGACTGCCTTTACTTGCAGCTCAGCTGGATGGGCGGGTGACGGAGTCCTTACCTGCGTGTCTGACACCTTGATGCTCCCCCTCTGGCTTCTCTCGAACCACCTGTTCTCATCCTTCCGTAGTTTAGCCGCAGCTTTTTTACAGCTTGGTGACTGGCTTCCCTGGGGCAAAGCGAAAGCTGCCAAGCCTTTTAAAGGGAAAGCCAAGCATTGACACATCACTTCTACCACATTTTATTGGTTGAAACAAGTCACGATTCAAAGATTCAAGGAAAGGAAGCACAGATTGCACCTCCCAATGGGCAGAACTACCCACATGTACGGGAAGGGAAAGGAAGGGGTGGTGACCATGTTTGGAAACCCTCTGCCACCCACCTGGATACATCTTCACATTATACTTTACAAGTCTAAAGGTTCCCGCTCAACATCAGAAGTATCCATTAGTGTTGAAGTACCTAATTATTCTCTTAGGTGGTGTTGGTTTGGTAAATAGCACTTTTCCTCTGGGAAAGGGATGGAAAGCAAGTCCATGTTTTTAATAGAGTGCTTCTTCTGGAAACAGATTCCAAATCTGTCCTTTTCTCTTGTAAACACACAGCCACGTCTCTGAGTTCTGAGTCAGTATTTGACGAATCAAAGTCAATCCTCTGAAAGATGACATTACCTCTTTCTGAACTTTCTATATTCCTGTGCTTGCCTTTAGTTGTTGTCAAAATTCTATGCAAGTATTTGCCCAACAAATCAAATTATCCAACTGCAATATTCTATTTGCTTTCTTATCAGAGGAAAATAGGTTTCTTTCTCCTTCTGCTTTTTGTGCATTTCCTTTTGTCTGTCCTGATGCTCATTTATTCATTTATTTATGCAGATTTCCTGAGCACGTTCTACGTGCCCAGCTTAAATAAACAACAAACATGGCAGACATCACCCTGCTCTCATGGAGCTAATGTTTGGGCATGGAAAATGGGTAACAGGGAGATCACTGATCAATTGCAATGGCAGTGTATGCTACAAAGGAAAAGCCTAAAATGTGGGTACTATGGCACAGGGGCCTAACTTAGTACGAGAAATTGGCAGAGGCCTTGCAGAGGAGGTGATAGCTAAGCTGAACTCTGGAAGAGGGTCGGTATCGGCGGGATGAAAAGACCGTGGAGGAAGGAGTCGAGGAAGGGGCGCTGCAGGCAGAGGGGAGAGCACATGAGTAGCCCCTTCGGGAGACAACGGGACGTGGTCGGTCCGGTGTGGAATGACAAGACCAGTGGACACGTGTAGAAAATTGAAACTTAGATGGCCGCTTAAGATCTGTGACACCTTGGGTGTGATGTTCTTGGAGCCTTAGGGAGAAGAGTGAAACAAAAGTCATGAGTCTTCTTTCTGAAACATCCCCACCCACCAAAGGGCAAAGAAATCTCACCGCCATCCGGCTAATCACATTGCTATTGAGGGTTTATGTGCACCAATAACATCTTCTCAGTGCCAGGCACCGTGCTACACGCTGGGAGTCGAAACGTGAATAACGACAGGTGCGCTTATGAGAGAAAAAGACAGTACCCTCCAGGAACCCCCAGTCTATTGGGTAGGGAGCAGGGGTAAAAGGATGGATTATTGCCCTGAAACGCTATCAGAGCTAGGATGAAATAATTTGAGGGATACGATCTTTAGCAGCCCTGAGGACTAAAGATGTTACTGTACCTTCCCTTCCATCCAAATGCATTTCAAAATAATATTTTGTCTTTAAAAATGACCCAAAAAAGAAAGCACTAAAAATTAAAGAAATTCTTGTTAGAGTTTTGATTATGTGATTTTGGTTAAGTCCATCAAAGCTGAATTACACTCATTTTATTTATGTAGTTACATACACCTTTGGGCTTCTCAGGTGGCTCGATGGTAAAGAATCCACCTATCAATGCAGGAGATGCAGGAGATTCGGGTTTGATCCCTGGGTCAGGAAGATCCCCTGGAGTAGGAAATGGCACCCCACTCCAGTATTCTTGCCTGAAAAACACCATGGACAGAAGAGCCTAGTGTGTCACGGAGTCGGACACAACTTGGCAACTGAGTATACATACATTTTGGTGTCCTCGCTTCTCCAATCGCCTAAGCACGTGTCTGCCCTCTGCCCTTTCTTTTGAGTAGTTTTGCCGTGACTCACAGTTTCGGGTATGACAGACTCATTCTATTGGGCTTTTGGGATGGGATGGGAGAATAGGAGAAGAGGTGTCCATTAAGCCTCGGTTTAAAAAGTAATGTGTTAGGAAACAGATTCTGGTTGCTATTTTTTTATTCCCTAATGTAACAGAGGCTTAAATGAGGGCATTTTCTTGTCTCTCACCCTGACCACACAATTATAACTGTGGCCCCAGGACCAACGTGGTGGGTTCAGTGTCTCAGTCCCTGGTTCCTTTTCATGTTATTGCTCTGCCAACCTCAACACGCGGTTTCTATCCTACGACCCAAAATGGCTCATGGCTCTTACCATTACACCTTCATGCAGTCTGCAAAAAGGAGGGAAGGAAATAAAGAGGAAGCGTGTGCATTCCTTCACAGGGTGCCACCCACTTTTGCTCACAACCCGCCGGCCAGACCTAGCTGCAAGGGAGGCTGGGTGCTGTAGTCTTTAGCTGGGTGGCCGTGTGTCCCACTAAAACTCAACGGATCCCTGTTACTAAAGGAAGAAAAAAGAGCAAATACTGGACAGCAGCCAGCAGCCTCACCACAGATGACCGCGGGCATGGCCAGGATGGGTATCCAAAGACAGAAACTTAGGAAAATCACCTGTGAGGTTTTATGATGCCCATTTAATAGAAGCGGAACACAGAGACACACAGTGGTTAAGGCAGTTCAGATCAGTTCAGTTCAGTCGCTCAGTCGTGTCCGATTCTTTGTGACCCCATGAACTGCAGCATGCCAGGCCTCCCTGTCCATCACCAACTCCCGGAGTCCACCCAAACCCATGTCCATTGAGTCGGTGATGCCATCCAATCACCTCATTCTCTGGCGTGCCCTTCTCCTCCTGCCTTCAATCTTTCCTAGTACTAGGGTCTTTTCTAATGAGTCAGCTCTTTGCATCAGGTGGCCAAAGTATTGGAGCTTCAACTTCAGCATCAGTCCTTCCAATGAATATTCAGGGTCATAAAAGATCTTACTGGAATGGGAGGTTGTGGGAGTTTTAACTATTTTTGAAAACAGAAAATTCATAGTAACAACACATGACATTACCTACTAACTTATAACTTTTCTTTCACAAAGCCCAAGAATTATTAATAATAACAATAGCTAACAGTCCTTATCAGGCTCACTAGAGTTTAAGTTCAGTGATACAAATTAATGTTAAAAATGCACCAGTAACTTAGAAATTACTCAGAAAATATTTGTTGAAGACACAAAGTTTATTGAGTTCTTTGTAAGTTCCAGACATAATGCTCTGCCTTTTATGGGTGTTATTTCCATTAATCCTCAGGATAACCAGAAAGTAGCTTCTATCACTCCTTCTTTATAGTTGGGAGTTCACGACGTTAAGCATCTTGCTGAGGGTCATTTATGAAGAAATGACCGAGCCAGGCCTTGACCTCAGTTCTACTTGACCCCAAGGCCTGCTCTTAATCATAAGCCTCTAATGCAGGGGTCAGCACACTTGGCCTGCAGGTCTTGCTTGCCACCCATTTCTGCAGGGCCTGTGAGTTTAAAATGGCTTTACATTTTTAAATGGTTGGGGGCAAAAAAGAATCCAAATAAAATAACAATATTTTATGACATATGAAAATCGACATTGAAATTTCCATGTCCCTCAGTGAAGTTTTTCAGAATCCAGCCACACCCTTTTGTTGACATGTTTCCGTGGCTGCCTTTTGGGCTGAGATTACAGAGCTGAGTATTTGCAGCAGAGCCTCTTCAGTTCACAAAGCCCAACAGTTCACTACTGCCGTTGACAGAAAAGTTGTGTCAATCTCTGCTCCTTTGATTCCTATTATCCTTTTCATAATGTTACATTCAAATATTTCCAGGTGAAAGTCATCACAATCAATCTTTTTTTCCCCTAATTTTTAAAAATAACACCTTGTTTCATGAACTGCCCACAATCCCCACCAATAAAGCGTCTGTGTTTTGGCTTAATGCTGGCTGCAAGGAGCGCCTTTCCAGAGGCAAACACCCTTGAGAGCAGCAGCTCATTATTTGGTTAATAACAGTGAAAGAAAGCAGTGTGATGTTTAGCAAAAGGCAGTGGTCCAAGGAAAAGGTCACCAGTATTCCCAAACGTTGCAATGTCTAGTTTTCCAGTCCAGTTTCCCAGAGTGAAACAAACTCACATAGCCTAGGCTATAGTTCTGAGAAGTTCCAGCCAGACTGAATTCCCTGGTCTGGGGCAAGATCCACTGGAGATTTAACCTGTTTGCTGGATCCCAAAGAATCAAAGATAAGGATTACAGTGGTCAAGTTCATACAGGGAATTGTTGATTGCATTTTATCCTTTTAAATATGTGTAAGTCATAGAAAGCTCTGCAGTCAAAAATATTGACTGCATTGATCTCTGCCAGCCACAGAAGCAGCCGAGGTGGGCTGTGGCGGAAAGGCTGAGAAATACTTAGAATAAAGACATGAATGCTGCGGAAGAGGCCGGGCCTGGCCGCCTCCCCTCCCCCACCTGGAAGATGCGCCTTCCAGCGGAAGAGGCGCATGCCATTCACAAAGGGAAAAAGCACTTTTGCAGCCTGATTCTGACATCAGCATGCAGGCCTTGAGTCCAGCGCCACGTTTCCGGGCAGCAGGACACAGATCTCTGCAGCATGCACAGATTTTACAAGGAGCGCGTCAGACCGGATCGTACCACCCAGCCTGATGAGCCGTATTGGTTTTCCTACCCTCACCATGCAGGAGGGAAAAAGGATATTGCCAGTCAAGGGCCTCCCTTGTGCAAACCCGCAGTCCGCGTTTCAGAGCACAGCTTTATGCATCATTCCCTTGTTTGGGGAATCAGGCTTCTTTCTCCCCTGCAGGGTCAAGCACCTGCTCAGGGCCGGCCCCTCTGCTGAATGTAGGGGAATGTGGCTCTGCCCTGGAGAAGCTGATGGGGAGACACATCCATCTCAAGGCTCCTGGTGGCAGAGAGTTTCATCTTTTTTCTAACCTTTTTATTTTGTATTGGGGTATAGCCGATTAACAATGCTGTGATAGTTGCAGGTAAATAGTGGGGGGTCTCAGCCACACATATGCCTGTATCCATCCTCCCCCAAACCCCTTCCCATCCAGGCTGCCGCACAACACTGAGCAGAGTCCCCCGTGCTGTAGAGGGGGTCCTTGTTGGTTATCCAGGCTAAATGTAGCAGTGGGTCCTTGCTGGTCATCCAGGCTAAATGCAGCAGTGGGCCCCTGTTGGTCACCCAGGCTAAACGCAGCAGTGGGTCCCTGTTGGTCACCCAGGCTAAATGCAGCAGTGGGTCCCTGTTGGTCACCCAGGCTAAATGCAGCAGTGGGTCCCTGTTGGTCACCCAGGCTAAATGCAGCAGTGGGCCCCTGTTGGTCACCCAGACTAAACGCAGCAGTGGGCCCCTGTTGGTCACCCAGGTTAAATGCAGCAGTGGGCCCCTGTTGGTCACCCAGGTTAAATGCAGCAGTGGGCCCCTGTTGGTCATCCAGGCTAAACGCAGCAGTGGGTCCCTGTTGGTCACCCAGGCTAAATGCAGCAGTGGGTCTGTGTCCATCCCAGGCTCCCTGACTACCCACTCCCCGAAGCAACCACAGTTCGTTCTCTGAGTCTGAGAGTCAGATTCACATCTTGTTTGTCTTTGTAAGCGCAGGGCATAGCACAGAATAGGGCCTCAGCCAGTCTTTGTCAAACCCCCGATGAGGCGAACAAGCAGACTGTGACCCGGGGAGCAGAGGGTGAGCTGGGATCATAGGAGAAGGGCCGTTTCAGCCAGGCTCCAGAGAAGAGGTGAGCTTCCATCTGGGCCTTGAAGGCAGCATGAGCGTTCGGGAGGTGGAGAGAGTGGAAGGGGCATCAGAATGAGTCTTCTGACCAAAGGGAGCAGAGGGTAGGTCTCTCTTCCTCAGAGCCTTCTAGAAATAGGCACTGAATAAATAAATATAACTAAGCCTCTCCATAAATGCACCCAAACCTTCTAGAATTCAACATATTGCAGCATCCATAGATATTCAGAATGCACTAGAGCTGCCTTCCGCTGCCTTCTGGAGCACTGCTCAGGGTCTGGCAAATAGGACCATGGCTGGTCCTGATTGATTTAAAGAGGGAATGACTTAAAGACAGAAGCTGTGTCCTGTCTCCCGGGACAGGGCCAGAGAGCCCTCCGTGACGCAGGATCTGCAGGCGGAAGGATGGGGATGGTGGGGTTGGCAAGAATGCTGCGCGGCTTTCCAGGGCGCACAAGCCCGAAGAGCGGCTGGGCCCAGCTCTGCTTCCTTCACGGAGCCGCCCCCAGGGCTGGGCCCCTGGCTGGGCAGAAGGTGTAAAACAACAGCGTGAGCAGGAGGGACGGCCTGGTACAGTGGGTGCAGACACTGGCTTTGCAGGTAAACATTCATTCATTCATTCATTCATTCAACATTCATTCATCCAATATTTATTGAGCATTGACGCTGTTCCAGACTCTGGATACCATCACAAAAGACCAAATAAAGTGCTGCCCTTGTAGAATTTTTGTTCTAGTAAAGAGCATAAATAAATGTTAATGTTTATTGACTGCTCACTACATGTGTTATTTTAAGTGCTTTAGGTATACATTAAATGCCACATTTCAAACTCACAAAGAGCCTATAAGTTACAATGACATTCCCATTTCACAGATGGTGACACAAGTCCCAGTTTAAACCGGATGGAGAGCTGGTGTCCGAGGGGCAGGTATCTGACTCCAGAGTCTGCTCATGATACCACGTTGTGTCGTAGGACAGAGGGTGACTGAGTCTGGGGACAGACACAGCTGTCTGTGACCCAGGAAGGCCCCTCTGAGCAGTGACGTTGGGCCGTGACCCGAATGAGCACGTTAGCCGTGCTGAGATCTGGGGAAATCGTTGCAAGAAGGAAAATGAGGGGCCCAGGCCCCAAGGAGGAAACAAGGTCAGTTTGTTCCAGAAAACAGACAGGGGCCAGAGTGTCACAAGCAGGGCAGTGAGCTGCAGGAAAAAACCAGAGGGTTCGAGGGTGGCTGAGATTGGTCTTGAAGAAGAGAAAGAAAGTGCAAGAATTAACCGTACGCAGGATGTCAGGGTTCCCAGGAAACGAGAAACATTTCACGTTCACATCACGTCTGGACCCTGTCACTTACGGCTTGGGAATCACGCACTTAGGCTCTCTACTTTCTTGAAGCCTCAGTTTTCTTATCTGAAGCATGGGAACAAACTGTTTTTAAGAGAATACATGTAATGTGCTCACCCAAACTCTGGAGCTGAGCAAGCACTCAGTAAGTGTGGCCATTATTCCTGCTAATAAGACACATGCCTGTTTTCAAGGATGTCACTCCTGAGAGCAGACAGACAGTGATGATACAGCAGGATTTGGGTGGGTCTTCCCCGCTGGCTCAGAGGCAAAGAATCTGCCTGCAGTGCAGGAGTCTCGGGTTCGATCACAGGGTTGGGAAGATCCCCTGGGGAAGGAAATGGCAACCCACTCCAGTATTCTTGCCTGGGAAATCCTATGGACAGAGGAGCCTGGTGGGCCACAGTCCAGGGGGTCACAAAGAGTCGGATGTGACCTAGCAAGTAAACCACCAGGATCTGGATATGAAATGTTTCTCATTCCCTGGAAACTTTGACTTCCTGGATACAGTTAATTCTTAAATTTTCTTTCCCTTCTTCAAGACACAGCTCAGCTACCCTTCCTGGGCCATCAGCCTAGATTTCAATGGCCAAGAGCCCTCCTGAGGATCCCTCCCCCCAGCTCATCCCAGGCCCACAGAGCAACCGTCGCCCCAGCAGCACCAACCAGCCCAGCCCTGATGGATGGGAACTGTCCTGGGGACGATCAGTATGGCAGCCACACCCCCGCCCCCTTGGCTGTGGTTACTGATCCCTAGAGCTGTAACCGTCACCGTTCAGAGCTGGGGTTACCAGCGATTAGGACAGTAGTTGTCATGTGGAACAATCCAAAGAGGAACCCAGGAGAGGTGGCGAGTGAGTGCCATTTTCTCACACACAAGGAGAGCCTGGTGCACACACCACCTGGAGAACCAGGCAGACGCGAGCATGCTCACAGCAGGGAGGAAGGAGAGAGAGAGGGTCGGCGTCCTGAGCAGCAGTGCCGCGGGCTTCCCCGGGAGTGGAGGCTGGGCGCGTTTGCCATCACCAGCACCACCATCAACCCCATTCCTAACCCTTAAAAAGCGCCTGCAACGCGCCCAGCTTGTTCCAAAAGCTTTGGACGTGTCACCTTGCTCAGTCACCAAAGCAGCCTCTAAGGCTGGTTCATTATTTTCTGAATTCTCCAAGTGACGAAGCTAAGGATCAGAGAGGTTGAGTAACTTGCCCAGAGTCACCCAGCTAGGCGGTGGATCTGAACCCATGCAGTCCAGATCTGCGGTCCCCGCCTGGAACCTCAGTGCATGCCACCATCATGATGCTTTGCTTTTGGGCACTATTTTCCTGCCAGTATTTACATCAAACTTTTTCTTGGCATCCCCTCACACTTCTTTATCTAGATCAAATGAACGCTTTGTAAAACCACCACCATTCAGGAAACCAGTTTTGCTTGTCATAAATAGCCAATCACTCTACCAAGAAAACGCAGTAACAACAAAACTATGTCATTAAAATCCTTGCCACACATTGTCTATTGAAGCCTCTGAGCCCAAGGCCTGCTATTTCTTTCCAGAAAGGAGAGATCACAAGTGTTAGAGGGGTGTTAAAAACACGTCAGCACAAAACTCAATGACTTCAATAGAAAAAGTAAAAGGATTGAAAAGAAAATGTCTTATTCGACCACCATATAAAAGATACCTCTCCCCCAAGCTTCTCATTCCTTTTCACAGACAGATGGAAGTGGTTGGGGGGGAGGGCAGGGGTTCACAGGTCAGAAGACCAATTTGTAGTGAGCTGTGTGTCTTGGGGCAAGTCAATGCCCCTCTCTGGGCCTCTGAGTGAGTGATGAAAAGTGGTTCCGGATCAGGGTCCTCGAGAAGCCATTGGTAGATAAATTCTGGACCACGATAAATTTTTCTCCAGAAAAATAAGTCCCAAGATAAGTGAGATTTCCATAAAGAAAGTTTCTTTCACTTGAAGTACTCTCTCTCGGTCTGAAAGTCATCCAATAGCCTACTTTCAATAATATTTGTGGAGACACCACTACATGCCATCATTCTGTGGGTTCAGTTCAGTTCAGTCGCTCAGTCGTGTCTGACTCTTTGCAACCTCATGGACTGTAGCACGCCAGGCCTCCCTGTCCATCACCAACTCCTGAAGTTTACTCAAACTCATGTCCATTGAGTCAGTGATGCCATCCAACCATCTCATCCTCTGTCACCCCCTTCCTCTCCTGCCCTCAATCATTCCCAGCATCAGGGTCTTTTCCAATGAGTCAGTTCTTCGTATCAGGTGGCCAAAGTATTGGAGTTTCAGCTTCAGCATCAGTCCTTCCAATGAATATTCAAGACTGATTTCCTTTAGGATGGACTGGTTGGATCTCCTTGCAGTCCTAGGGACTCTCAAGAGTCTTCTCCAACACCACAGTTCAAAAGCATCAATTCTTTGGCACTCAGCTTTCTTTATAGTCCAACTCTCACACCCATACATGACTACTTGAAAAATCATAGATTTGACTAGACGGATCTTTGTTGACAAAGTAATGTCTTGTTTTTTAATATGCTGTCTAGGTAGTTAGACAAGTTTTCTTTCAAGTATTCTGTGGGTAGCAAGTTTTCAATAGTGAGATTTGCTCCCTGTTACTTTCAGTTCAGTTCAATCGCTCAATCATGTCCAACTCTTTGCGATCCCATGAACTGTAGCATGCCAGGCCTCCCTGTCCATAATCAACTCCCGGAGTCCACCCAAACCCATGTCCATTGAGTCAGTGATGCCATCGAACCATCTCATCCTCTGACGTCCCCTTCTCCTTCTGCCCTCAATCTTTCCCAGCATCAGGGTCTTTTCCAAGGAGTCAACTCTTCACATCAGGTGGCCAAAGTATTGGAGTTTCAGCTTCAGTATCAGTCCTTCCAATGAACACCCAGGACTGATCTCCTTTAGGATGGACTGGTTGGAGCTCCCTGCAGTCCAAGGGACTCTCAAGAGTCTTCTCCAACACCACAGTTCAAAAGCATCAATTCTTTGGTGCTCAGCTTTCTTTATAGTCCAACTCTCACATCAATACACAACCACTGGAAAAACCATAGCCTTGACTAGATGGACCTTTGTTGGCAAAGTGATGTCTCTGCTTTTTAATATGCTATCTAGGTTGGTCATAACTTTGCTTCCAAGGAGTAAGCGTCTTTTAATTTCATGGCTGCAATCACCATCTGCAGTGATTCTGGAGCCCAGAAAAATAAAAGTCTGACACTGTTTCCACTATCTCCCCATCTATTTGCCATGAATTTATAGGACCAGATGCCATGATCTTTGTTTTCTGAATGTTGAGCTTTAAGCCAACTTTTTCACTCTCCTCCTTCACTTTCATCAAGAGGCTTTTTAGTTCCTCTTCACTTTCTGCTATAAGGGTGGTGTCATCTGCATATCTGAAGTTATTGATATTTCTCCCAGCAATCTTGATTCCAGCTTGTGCTTCTTCCAGCCCAGCGTTTCTCATGATGTTCTCTGCATATAAGTTAAACAAGCAGGGTGACAATATACAGCCTTGACGTACTCCTCTTCCTATTTGGAACCAGTCTGTTGTTCCATGTTCAGTTCTAACTGTTGCTTCCTGACTTGTATACAGATTTCTCAAGAGGCAGGTCAGATGGTCTGGTACTCCCATCTCTTTAAGAATTTTCCACAGTTTATTGTGATCCACACAATCAAAGGCTTGGGCATAGTCAATAAAGCAGAAATAGATGTTTTTCTGGAACGCTCTTGCTTTTTTGATGATCCGGAGCATGTTGGCAATTTGATCTCTGGTTCCTCTGCTTTTTCTAAAGCCAGCTTGAACATCTGGAAGTTCATAGTTCACTGTTACTTTAGAAAAACTAAAATGTCTTCTTTTTTCATAACATGATGGTCACAGTAATTCATATTTCTTGTTTTGTGTGTTCAGACACAGCAAATACAGTTTTCTTTCCTTTTTTCCCCTCCTTGGACATTTCACTGGTCTGTGCATTATATCCCTGAATCTGGGAACTCCTATTCTAGCGGTTACTAGAATCCCGCATCCGTTACTAGAATGCGCAAGAATCCCAGCATCCGTTGGTGTGATTCTTTGCAGGAATTCCTACAAATGGAATGCCAAGGAAACCGTGCGTGCATGCATGCGTGCTCAGTCATGTCCAACCCTGTGGGATCCCACAGGCTGTAGCCGCCAGGTTGGTCTGGCTGTGGAATTTCCCAGGCAAGACTACTGGAGTGTGTTGCCATTGCCTACTCCAGGCAATCTTCCCAGCCTAGGGATCGAAGCTGCATCTCTTGGGTCCCCTGAACCCACGTCTCTTGTATCTCCTGCACTGGCAAGTGGGTTCTTTACCACTGAGCCACCTGGGAAGCCAAAGAAACCAGCAGGTGACAAAGTGAGTGAGGGGTTGAGTACAGACTGAGCAAGCTGGCCCGCTGACGCTTCCTCTAAAGGGGTCACTGCTCCTCAAGTCCAGGGAATCGCTGCCACGGGAGAATGGGACCAGAGAGGCTCGATCTCATGATATGAAGGGAAGGCAAAAGGCAAAAGGACTTTCACATCAAGTCCTTGTAGGCAGGCCACAAGTGGTGACTTCTGATCACAATTCCCGAAGCCCTTTCACTTCGGTGCAGGTAGGGGAGCTAAATAAGAGGGCTGCCATTCCCGCCGTGTTCTCGTTAACCAGCAAAGGCAGGCAGGAAAGGACAGAGCCGGACGCGTCAAAGCGCCTGGGCTCTGGGTCCGCGGAGCCGAGCTCTTGTTGCTCAGCTGGGTAACCTCGGGCAGAAGACAACCTCTCTGGGACTCGGTTTCCTCATCTGTAAATCAAAGGCTTTTAATCATACTTTGCCAATTTTGTGGAAGATTAGAAATAACACATAACGTCACAGAGACAGTGATTTTATTTTATTTAAAATTAAAATTTTAAAATAAGCCTTTTACTTATAAAATGAGTAAAAGACTTGAACACTGCTCTTCTGGTCTCATGTTTCAGCTGCTCCCCAGGAGGCCACTGGCCAATCTTTGCTGCCTTTCTGCCTCCCCTGGAGCCCGTGAAAGACACATTAGGGGTCCCTTGGGTTTCCCCTCGCCACCCAAGGCTGGGCTCTTCTGTTACATGAACCGCTGGGGAGACCCCATGGAGGAATGCGAGTTGCCAGTATATCTGGGCCTGACCCTTCATGGGCCCAGAATCCAGTAAAAAGCAGTTTTATTGGCAGGAATGCTAACATCCACTTACACTGTAGCCTGAGGAATCACGAGCGGCCCATAGAAGTGAAACATCGCCCTTCCCTGCTCACTGAAGCTGGGTGTTTGGAGTCCATGGAAATGAGTCTCAGGGCTGCCCAACTCTTAGCAGATTTGCCTAAAGGATGGGTAACCAACCTCCCCAGGTGGCTTAGGACAAAGTGGGTTATAAGATCGCAGACTTTCAGTTTAAAACTAGGAAAGTCCCAGGCAAACCAGAACAGGCTGATCCTTACGCCAGAGCTTGACCCGGGACTCTCTCTTCTTTCTAGCTGTAAAACGTCAGGGCAGTGTCTCCAGGCACACTCTTGGACCTCAAGCGACTTCCTGGGGTCAGGACACTCACCTGGGCCTCTGAGTCAATGCTTGAGATGCAGAGCTTGGCAAACATCAGCCAACCTGTGTGCGTGTGCTCAGTCCTGACTCTTTGCAGCCCCATGGACTGTAGCCCACCAGGCTCCTCTGTCCATGGGATTCTCCAGGCAAGACTACTGGAGTAGGTTGCCATTTCCTCCTCCAGGGGATCTTCCCGACACAGGGATGAACCCACGTCTCTTGTATCTCCTGCACTGGCAAGTGGGTTCTTTACCACTCTGCCGCCTGGGAATTCGTAACATCACCAGGGCAGTATGACAAATCAGTCCATCTTCCTGCTGAGCCTCAGATCTCTTCCTTCACAGGATTCCAGGTGACTCTTACAAATCGAGCTTCCTTGGCTCACCAAGTGACATTGAGGGGCCGTGGTACTTTGATATCATGCATTTCGCCATATGTCCTGGAAGCGTTTTTCTAATGAGTAAAGAAATAACTGAATAAATGGATGAGTGAATGAATAAATGACAAAGTGTAAAGGCTTAAATAGATAAATAAATAAATACATACATACCATTACATTTAAGAATTCCTTCCTTCCTATCAAAGTCACCTTTTTTTTTTTTTTAATCTCTTCTGAGGCTTAATCACATCCTTTTGATTGGATCCTTTAAGACCGACGAACATGGGTAACTCCTGGCTACAGGGGCATAAGGACTGGGGCTGTAGACCAGGCTGAGACTCAGCTCCTGCTCACCTCCCCCGACCTCCACTTACTCATCTGAACAGCGGAGTCCCAGCCAGACTTTCTGTTCCCTTCTCCAGCAATACAGGGCCAGCTCTCCACCTTGCTCATGGCGCCTCTTCCGCATGAAACATTTTCCTTGTAAACTCTTTCTTGAGACGATGCTTTCACCCGCACAAACGGTTCCAATGGTGGGAAGTTCGGGTTCTGGACAGACGTCTGTGCATGAAAGAGCGTTTGTCGCCGTGAAGCGTATCAGAAAGCAGACAGCCCCCGCTGCACACAGCTCTCGCGGCTCCAAAGCGGCAGGACCCGCGGAGAAGCTCTGGGCGGGGGCAGAGTCCTCGTCGCCCCCTAACGTCTGGTCGAGGTACTGCTCCGGGAAGCCTGCGCTGAGCTTCTCCGGCAGAGAGGGAGCACGTCCCCTGGGCTCTCGGGACCGTCTGAGGCTCCCTCTGCTGTGGTCTTGATTTCCAAGCATCACAAGATGCATTTATTTACATTGTCCTCCAGTGATTCAGAGCACCCAGGCTCACGGGCCCAGGGCTAGGCCTGCTTCAGGCAGCCGTTTCGTGCTCATCAAAAGTTAGCCGCTTGAATTCATGAAACAGCAAGTGATTAAACTAATAAGCGGAGTCCATGCAGTCCATGTAGGTCCAACCACAACAGGACGCATGCATCTGCCGGAGTTTCTGAGGCCTCATTATCGGGGAAAAGACTTGCCGAGGGGCACGGAATAATCCAGAAGCAGAGTTTGGTCCTGGTTTAACTGCACTGTGAACACAATGGCTGTGGGAACGGAGATGTGGATTTCTCCGCCCGAGGCATTTTACATCTCGTGGTTTGTTTGGGGCTTTGTTCACACTTACGTGCATTATCACGCACCTGAGCTGAGATCTCAAGCAGTTCATTAATTGTCTTGGAGCACCGGTCGGTGCAATTTCACCTGGCCTACTTAGATCGCTGAGGTGAGAATTTTGATGTAACTTGAGTATTTTTAATGACTTTCCCTGAAAACCTATCTAACACACACAAACACGTTGGCACAGAGGAAGTTGAGGATGACGCAGCGTTGAGTAGGTGCCCTGGAGAGGAAGCTGCGTTTGGACACGCACGCAGCCGGAGGAAAGCCCCTGGCGAGTGTAGACACCACTGCCCCCCAGTGGAAGGAAGTCGGCTCAGCAGGGCCCCTGTCTTCCTGGAGGACTGGTTCGCCAAGGGGCATTGGGGCCGTGGTCCTGGGGCCCCCACACCTGCATTGATTATTGATAAATCATTGATAGTTGACCGTTCTCCATGTGGAACCTGCGATGAGGCATCTTCTTTTCCAGCTTAGTGAGGAAGTGGCATCTTTCTATTCTAATCATACAAAGACTGGAGGTTGTGTTGTTCCTTCTTTGCACTGGTTGCCAGGACGCTCATATACAAATGGGGTGATTAGTCAGAGGACCTATTTTACTTCTTATCATTAAGATATTTGCTTTCTCCTTTTTTCATTTGTTTTATTATTTATTCCATTTATAAGTCACCTTAAATCTTTGTGTGGCTAGAGTTGGAATATCAATAAAGAAAATTACATACTTCAAAGCCATAAACCTAGTCAGCTTGATAAATACCTTAGAAACGTTACATCCATCAGAGGCAGGGTAAGAATAGTTAGCTGAATTAGCGATTAAGTACACAACTATTGATAATTTCTATAAAATGTTAAGCCTCGGGACTTCAGCCAAGAATTAGCACCCAGGAAAGCCTCATCTCTATGGAAAATCAGGTTTTACCATAAATTCAAGGTCTGACTATTGCCATCAGAAGGATTTTTAAGCTTAATTTAAAACAGGAATGTTTCTCATCACTGGAATGTATTTGCCAAAGAACTTCAACTTCTGTCTCCTTTCCTGTTGAACTTTAAAAACCGGAGAGACAACTGTCTGTCGAGACTGTTTTGTCTCGAGCCAGGCTTTGGGCAGCCATCCAGCACGCCAAGTCTGAATCCCTGCTCTCCGGCTCAGAATGCCAGGAAGCACCTCAGTTGCACCTTGTTAATTGCAAAACGAACTTCAAGTAAAAATAAAAGAATAAAAGAGCCCTTCTTCTCTTCTGCTCCCTACCAGGCAGGAAATGTGGGGGCGGTGGTTACTCACAGACCCAAGCTCTGCAGTTTCTGTGACCTAGCGCTGAAAACCATTTATGGCCAAACTTAACTCCGGAAGGCTCTGCGCCTCTCTCTGTCCGCTCTGATCGTCCGTATCAGTTTCATCTCAGGGCTGGCGTTTGGGCACAGCTGACCAGTAAAACCACGCCGGAGGTATTAACCAGATAACCCACACGTGGGCCGGTCATAAACGCAGCCAGCATCTGGACTAATTACAGAGAGAATGGTTCCGGGGAGAAAAGAGGAAAAGGTGCCATAAGATGGTCAAAGTGGTTTTCCAAATCTTTTCTGAAAAGAAGTCAGCAAATCATCAAAACCATCAAGAACCTTACTTTTTAGCAACTTAAGTAATAAATGTTCACTGAAGGGAAATTAAAGCATACAAGTAGGAAGGAAAGAAGGAAAAAGGAGGGAGAAGAGAAGGAAGGGAGGGAAGGAGGGAGAAAGGAGGAAGCTGTGAGTGAGTATGGTTAACATTTTATTAGCGGTTAGTGTTTAGGACCCAAATTCTAGATCAGGGGTTGACAAACTGAGGCCCCCAGGCCAAATCCAGTCCACTTCCTGTCTTTATTATTATTATTTAATAATTAAATTATTTTTAAATTATAAATTAAATTGTTAATTAAATAATATTTAATAATAATTATTATTAAAGTTTTGTTGGACAGAAATGTTCAGTCACTCAGTCGTGTCCGACTCTTTGTGACCCCATGGACTGTAGCCCACCAGGCTCCTCAGTCCATGGGATTTTCTAGGCAAGAACACTGGAGTGGGTTGCCATTTCCTTCTTCATTGACATATTATCTTTGGCTAATTTTATGATACAAAGGCAGAGGGCTGAGCAGTAGGAACGGAGATCATATGGTCTGTGGAACCTAAACTATCTATTATTTACATTCTGGCCCTTTATAGAATAAATTTGTCAGCCCCGACCTACACTTTTTGTCTCTGGATATTTAGGGTTTCCCTGGGGGCTCAGTGACAAAGAACCCGCCTGCCAATGCAGGAGACGCGGGTTCGATCCCCGGGCCGGGAAGATCCCCTGGAGGAGGAATCGGCAACCCACTCCAGTCTTCTTGCCCGGGGAAGCCCATGGACAGAGGAGCCTGGCGGGCTACAGTCCCTGAGGTTGAAAAGAGTAGGACACGACTGCACAACTGAGAGACTAGACAGCAACGATTTATATTTAGAGTTGCATGCACTTTTTTTTTTTTTGGCTTTGAAATAATTCTAAATCCCACAGGAAGTGGAAAGGAATGTCGAGAGAAGCCGTGTGTGCCCGTCGCCCAGCTCCCCCGTGGCTTCAACTTGCATAACCACCGCACAGTATCAAACTCAAATCGAATTCAGATTTCACCAGCTCACATGCAACCATGTGTGGTGATCTACATGCCTTTTATATATAAAAGTGATAGAACACATCGCTTTTAGGTGAGTGACAACAATGAAAAGTCCTCAACTGCCAGGGTGAGGGAGAGAACAGGAACGTAGTGAGTGAGCCCTGAGATTCCCCTGAGAGTCTGACACGACCCAGCTGTCGGGAAAGCCACGGCTGTTTCTTCTGTACCAATAGTCACTCCTAAGTCATGCTGACCAAGATGCCTGGTAGAGGTTGTATATTTTATTTTCACTTGAACATATAATCCTTTCTATTTTCTCTCTTTTGCACTCCCATCCTCTTGACACTCTTTTTTTTTTTAAGAAATGCATGAAATATGACGGCAATCAAAGGTGACAGCACATTGATGAGGTCCAGAAAGTTTCAGCCCCTCCGAAACCAGAGATTAAAGAGAAAAGTGACATTCGGTTTATTTAAATATGTTTATCTGACATCTGTCTGGGATTCATCTGTAGAACGTAGGGCTCCTTCTCAATCCTCTCCCACACTGTGCCTGGCTTCACTTTACAAGGGATGACATTCTCAAGCCTCAACAGCTCAGAAGAAAAGATGCCAGAGTTTCTGGCAAACCATGTGAGAGGGAGCAATGTCTCTGCCCAACTTCTCATGAGTTGCATCATAACTCATTTCCCCATGGACAGAATTACCAAGCGTTCACAGAGATTCCAGATATATTACCGTTTGTGCCTAGTGAGGCTGGGTTCACAGGCCTTGGAAATGTAAGAAGACAGCAGGTAGAGAAGAACTTCCCTACTCTTAGGGAAGTTGTTAAAAGTATTTTGATTTTTTTTTTAACAAAGTCTGTTTGGGGACCTAATGATAAAGCCGTATTATGGGGAAAAGTTAATGGAGCAGCTGGAACAGAAGATAGTAACTGACCAGGGAGAGGCCGACCAAAGACGTACGTCACTGCGTGGACACCAGGGAGGGTCACGCCAGGAAAGCAGCCGGGGCTGGGGCACCCGCATCTCCTCCTGGGGCATGCAGAGACAGGAGATGTGGGCAGCACGGCTGGGCCATGGAGACCCAGGACTCCCCCGGGAGGATAACATCCAAGCAAGGGGCCGTTAGGCGGCTTTGCACAGCCCAGGCGAGCGATGGCAGCGTTTGGGGCTTGTGGTTCTCAGAGTGGTCCTCACACGAGCAGCATCAATGTCACCTGGAAACTTGTTCAAAAGCAAGCTCTTGGCCTCACCAGAGACTGAGTCAGAAACCCTGAGGATGGGGCCCAGTGACTTATGTTCTAGCAAGCCCTTGATGTGATTCTGATGGTGCTTCCTAAGTGGCCTGGCGGTGAAGCATCCGCCTGCCAATACAGGAGACACAGAGATTCAGGCTCCATCCCTAGGTGAGGAAGACCCCCTGGAGAAAGAACTGACAACCCACTCCAGTGTTCTTGCCTGGGAAATTCCATGGACAGAAGAGCCTGGCAGGCTGCAGTCCATGGGGTCACAAAGAGTCAGACATGGCTGAGAGAGTGAGCATGCACACATATGGTTCTGATATTCTAGAGTCCCTGGGGCGAGTCCCTAGTCCCTTGGGCCCTAGAGTCCGAGATCCACCACTGTCTCAGACTAGGATGTCAGCCGTGGAGGTGATGAGCGTCTAGATACACTTTAAAAGCAGAGCTCAGGCAGGAGGCAAAGGCTCCTTCTGTCTTAACACAGGATCAGGGTTTGGGGCTTTCTTGGTGGCTTAGCGGTAAACAATCCTCCTGCCAAAGCAGGAGCCACGGGTTCCATCCCTGATCCGGGAGGACCCCACACGCCGCAGGGCAGCTAAGCCCGGGCACCACTACTATCGAGGCTGTGCTCTCGAGCCCGGGAGTGCCGACTGAAGCCTGTGCTCCGCGATCAGAGGCCACGGCGAGGAGAAGCCTGCACTGCGCCTGGAGCCGCCTGCCACAGCCGGAGAAAACGCCCGTGCAGCCGCGAAGACCCCGCACAGCCAAAAATAAGGAAATAAAAACTGTTAAAAGTAGAAGAAGAAAACAGAACCAGGCCTCATTTGCCACAGTCCCCACTCAGCCTCTCCCTCCGTGGACCTTGTAGGTATCTGATTTTGTCTCTGGCCCGAGACCCATGATGGAGGTAGAGATTCAGTGATGGAAATCCCAGAAATGTCTCCTGTTAGAAAAATTTCCTGGAGTCATTTCCTTGCATGTGGCAGAATAAACTCAATCATCCTTTCTTGGAAGCGTCAGGAGGAAAAGAGGGGAGTCTATACCAAGTTTTCAAGGAAGCGTGTTTAAAAAGGAAAAAAAAATAAATAAATGGGCCCCAAGGTTCCCTTTCTCCAATCTGGCTTCCCCCCTGAGAGGCAGCACCCAGCACCTGCTGTTCCTCCTTGCCAGCTGAGACAGGAAAGTCACTCCCCAGCCTCGCTTGGCAGGCGGGAAAAGTTTCAGCCACAAGCGGCAGTTCCTCGAGGCAGCTCTTACGAAACCGCTATTGCAAGAAGCCCAGACGGTGACCTATTCTATCGCCTGAAAGAATCTGCAGTTAACATGGGGTGTCTAATCAAGATATTAATGGGTTTGGTTTTAAATTCCTATAATGTTTTCATCAGTTTAAAAAAAAAAAAAACGCTCATTTCAACCTGCATTAGGCTTGGGGAGTGGATTCTGCAGGGAGAGAAGGGACAGGATTTGAGAAAGCTTTGATTTTCTCATCAGGTAAAATGCAAGCATGTGGAGGATTTGGTTTGTTTTAAAAGAAACCTTGGGGAAATGAAAGGTTGAGCCTGTGACCGCCTTGTTACACGGTGGCTGAACTGCAGGAGAAAGAGACGCTGGAGGCCCCTGCCGTGTGTAACATAGACAGCTGGTGGGCAGAGGCTGGGTAGCACAAGCTCAGCTGGGTGACCCGTGATGTCCTGGGAGGGGGGTCAAAAGGGAGGGGGTATATATACTGTAGACGTAGATGTATGTATATACATGCTTCTCGCTAATTCACGTTGTTCAGCAGGAACCAACACGACTTTGTAAAGCAATTATTCTCCAACTAAAAATTAATTAAAGAATAAAAAAAGTAAAGACATCAGAGGAGAAAGGTGTTCTTTCTCCTCCAACGTCTTTATTGGAAGGTCTTGCTCGATGCCTTCCAAGACTGGTTATCTCAAGAGCGTCCAGCTCAGGGAAATACCACACTCACATACTGGACACTCCAAAATACATAAAACCTTAAATCAAGTCAGCAGTGGGTTTGCAGTGACTCTAATTTATTAAACCTAAGACACCACCGGTGATAAACTGTGCGGTTACTGAGGTGCCTCCAGGAGGAAAAAGACACAACGTAACACAAGCCCAACAACCCTGTAGATGAATTGTAAGATGTGATCATTGAGAAGACGCGCTCCGAGTTCAGTCATAGGAAGATGCCCAGAGGCAGGCTGTCTCGGCGGACAGGGGAACGCGGTCAGGCCACCCAGTCCTGGGTCCTCCCCATCCCCACTGCCCCATCGGCCTGGCCCCATCCCAGGCTCGTCACTTACGCAGCAGCAAGATGCCGGGTACATCTCCACAGCTCATGCTTCCTTTGGAAAAAAGGAGGAGGACAGTGTAGCAGTCAGGATTCTACCAGAGAAGCAAAGCCAGTGAGATGTGAGAGAGAGACAGAGACATCAGGAGGATTTTTCTTCAGGGAATTGGCTTACACAGCTATGGGCCTGGCTGACCGAGTCTGAAATTAGTAGGCTAAGGCGGTAGGCTGGAAACTCTCTGGCAGCAGCCAAGGCTTCCAGTCCACAGTGGAATGTCTTGGTCCTCAGGGAAGCCTGGGTTTTACTCTTAAGATCTTCCACTGATTGGATGAGACTCAACCACATTATAGAGGATACTGTCCTGTCAGTCCAGTTCACTTCAGTTCAGTTGTTCAGTCATGTCCGACTCTTTGCGACCCCATGAATTGCAGCACGTCAGGCCTCCCTGTCCATCACCAACTCCCAGAGTTTACTCAAACTCATGTCCATTGAGTTGGTGATGCCATCCAGCCATCTCATCCTCTGTCGTCCCCTTCTCCTCCTGCCCCCAATCCCTCCCAGCATCAGGGTCTTTTCCAGTGAGTCAACTCTTCGCATGAGGTGGCCAAAGTATTGGAGTTTCAGCTTCAGCATCAGTCCTTCCAATGAATACCCAGGACTGATCTCCTTTAGGATGGACTGGTTGGATCTCCTTGCAGTCCACGGGACTCTCAAGAGTCTTCTCCAACACCACAGTTCAAAAGCATCAATTTTTTGGTGCTCAGCTTTCTTCACAGTCCAACTCTCACATCCATACATGACCACTGGAAAAACCATAGTCTTAAACAGACGAACCTTTGTTGGCAAAGTGATGTCTCTGCTTTTTAATACGCTGTCTAGATTGGTCATAACTTTCTTTCCAAGGAGTAAGCATCTTTTAATTTCATGGCTGCAATCACCATCTACAGTGATTTTGGAACCCAAAAAATAAAGTCTGACACTGTTTCCACTATCTCCCCATCTATTTACCATGAAGTGATGGGACCAGATGCCATGATCTTAGTTTTCAGAATGTTGAGCTTTAAGCCAACTTTTTCACTCTCCTCTTTCACTTTCATCAACAGGCTCTTTAGTTCCTCTTCACTTTCTGCCATAGGGTGGTGTCATCTGCACATCTGAGGTTATTGATATTCCTCCCAGCAATCTTGATTCCAGCTTGTGCTTCCTCCAGCCCAGCATTTTTCATGATGTACTCTGCATATAAGTTAAATAAGCAGGGTGACAATGTACAGCCTTGATGTACTCCTTTTCCTATTTGGAACCAGTCTGTTGTTCCACGTCCAGTTCTAACTGTTGCTTCCTGACCTGCATATAGGTTTCTCAAGAGGCAGGTCAGATGGTCTGGTATTCCCAGCTCTTTAAGAATTTTCCACAGTTTATTGTGATCCACACAGTCAAAGGCTTTGGCATAATCAATAAAGCAGAAATAGATGTTTTTCTGGAGCTCTCTTGCTTTTTTGATAATCCAGCGGATGTTGGCAATTTGATCTCTGGCTCCTTTGCCTTTTCTAAAGCCAGCTTGAACATCTGGAAGTTCATGGTTCACGTATTGCTGAAGCCTGGCTTGGAGAATGTTGAGCATTTCTTTGCTAGCGGGTGAGATGAGTGCAGTTGTGTGGTAGTTTGAGCATTCTTTGGGATTGCCTTTCTTAGGGATTGGAATGAAAACTGGCCTTTTCCTTTACTTAAAATCAACTGGCTGTGGATGTCAATCACATCTACAAAATACCTAGGGAAGTGTTATTGAAGGCTTCCCCGGAAGCTCGGCTGGTAAAGCGTCTGCCTGCAATGCAGGAGACCCCAGTTCAATCCCTGGGTCAGGAAGTCCCCCTGGAGACGGGATAGGCTACCCACTCCAGTGTTCTTGGGCTTTCCTGGTGGCTCAGTCAGTAAAGAATCCGCCTGCAATGCGGGAGACCTGGATCGACCCCTGGGTCGGGAAGATCCTCTGGAGGAGGGCATGGCAAGCCCCTCCAGTGTTCTTGCCTGGAGAATCCCCTGGACAGAGGGGCCTGGCGGGCTGCCGTCCACGGAGCTGCAAAGTCAGCCATGACTGAGCGACCGGGCCACAGAGAGCTTAGCCAAGTCGACACGTGAAACTCGCCGTCACAGCTTTCGCCCTTTTAATCAGGGACAGACTCCATGCGCTCATAATGCTCACTGGCGGAGCAGCGGCACACGACCCCACCGCACAGCAAAGGACATCGCAAGCGTGCAGCGCGTCAGCCTCCACAGACAGGGACACACAGGGACAGTGGCTGTGAGCGGACGCTGAGCGAGCCAGCCCGATGGATCTCCCATGGCCTGCTTGTCGAACCTTTAGTGAATACAAGAGGCTGGACGACCACGCCCTGCCCACATCCGAATCTTGTTCGGATTACCAAAGATCATTAACAACATCGACTCCCGGTGCGAAAAACCCTTTTCTCTCTTCCTTGCATGGCTGCTAAAGCTGCTTTTCAGTTTGGAGAAGTGCTGTAAAACGCCTCTTGAAACATTTAAGCCAAAAAAGCATATCCACTAAAAGAGAAATATTAAATAAGTAACGGGACTGTGCAGAAGCAGACACGGGGCGGGTAATGCATGGCTCCAGCAAGAGCCACTGCGCTTTTTAAAATTTTTGTTTTATTTCGGAGCGGAGTTGATTTACAATGTTGTGTTAGTTTCACGTGTAGAGCAAAGTCATTCAGTTACACAAACATCTGCTCTTTCTCAGATCCTTTTCCCACTGGACTGATTACAGAATATCGAGTAGAGTTCCCTGCACTATAGTGGGTCCTTGCTGATTATCTATTTCATATATAAGCGTGTGTATATGTTAATCCCCCAAACCCTGGTTTATCCCTCCCCCACTGCCTTTCCCCTCTGGCAATCGGAAGTTTGCTTTCAAACTCTGTGGGTCTGCTTCTGTTTTCTAGATTAAGGTCATTAGTATCACTTTTTAAAATTCCCCACATCAGTCATACCATGTGACATTTGTCTTTCTCTGTCTGACTTCACTTAGAATGACAATCTCTCGGCCCACCCACGTTACAGCAAATGACATTATTTCCTTCTTTTTTACAGCTGAGTAATATTCCATTGAGTGTATGTACCACAACTTCTTGGGCTTCCCAGGGGGCTCCAATTGTTATGAACACACCTGCCAATATAGGAGCTGCAGGAGATGCAGTTTTGATCCCTGGGTTGGGAGGATCCCCTGGAGAACGGCATGGCAACCCCCCAGTATTCTTGCCTGGAGAACCCCGTGGACAGAGGAGCCTGGCAGGCTACCATCCGTGGGGTCACAAAGAGTCGGACACAGCAGAAGTGACTGAGTGCAACACTCTCCCCATGGTGCCTGGCCCATAACCAGCTTCCCCAGTCATGGAGACGTTGTTAGGACATTCATAATTTCCAAGTGCAGGGGCCATTTTTGTAACTGTTTACATACTGTGGAAAGGGCATCGGCCCTGGGTTGGTGGAGAGCCGTCATCCCCCGCAGCCTCAGTGGTCCTCATCTGTGACCTGGGCTTGGCAGAGGCACGCAGGCCTTCACCAGGAGCCTCCCCGGGGGCAGCTCCTTGAATCCTCACCACGAGGATGACAAGTCAACACAATCATGGTCTCCTTTTCCAAAAGGTCTCATTCGGGCCCTTTATGGTTGGAGAACCTGTCCCAGGTCACCTTGCAGGAACTGGCCACAGTGGATTGAAACCACAGGGGTGATTTTGCCTCCGAGGGAACCCCTGGCAAAGCCTGGAAAAGCCTCTTGATTGTCCAAAATGGAGGGGGTGCTCCTGGCATCTGGGAGGGTGGAGGCCAGGAATGCTCCCCCATTCTACAGACAGGCCCCCCACAAAGCCCCATCCAGCGCCAAACAGCCCCGTGCTGGGGGCGAGAAGTCCTGCCCCAGATCCTCTGCCATGCCCGCCTCCAGTTCGTGCCAAGATCCGTGAGGTCAGGGCTGCATCGTGCCCATCAAGGTGGGCAAGAGCCAAGCGAGCTCTGGTGGTGGACGCGCTGACCGAGCCCCGCGGGCAAGCGCGAGTGAGGGGCCCAGCGCCCGGGCATCCGGGGGCGGCCTCCCAGCCCGGCTCTCATCGCTGGCAGGGGAAAGCAGGAAATGGAACTAAGCTCAACTCAGGCACCGAACACGCCAGGGGAAAACTGTAGCAGGCAAAACCTCAACCAGTGCACACACGCGCATGTGGAGGAGATGCCACCTTCAACCACGGCACATACACAGGTGTGGAAGAGATGCCACCTTCAACCACGGCACACACGTGGGTGTGGAAGAGATGCCACCTGCAACCAGTGCACACACGCGCGTGTGGAGGAGATGCCACCTTCAACCAGTGCACACACGCGCGTGTGGAGGAGATGCCACCTTCAACCACGTGCACACACACGGGTGTGGAAGAGATGCCACCTTCAACCAGTGCACACACACGGGTGTGGAAGAGATGCCACCTTCAACCAGTGCACACACACAGGTGTGGAAGAGATGCCACCTTCAACCACGGCACACACGTGGGTGTGGAAGAGATGCCACCTTCAACCAGTGCACACACGCGCGTGTGGAGGAGATGCCACCTTCAACCACGGCACATACACAGGTGTGGAAGAGATGCCACCTTCAACCACGGCACATACACAGGTGTGGAAGAGATGCCACCTTCAACCAGTGCACACACGCGCGTGTGGAGGAGATGCCACCTTCAACCAGTGCACACACATGGGTGTGGAAGAGATGCCACCTTCAACCAGTGCACACACACGGGTGTGGAAGAGATGCCACCTTCAACCAGTGCACACACACAGGTGTGGAAGAGATGCCACCTTCAACCAGTGCACACACACGGGTGTGGAGGAGATGCCACCTTCAACCACGGCACACACACGGGTGTGGAAGAGATGCCACCTTCAACCACGGCACACACACGGGTGTGGAAGAGATGCCACCTTCAACCAGTGCACACACACGGGTGTGGAAGAGATGCCACCTTCAACCACGGCACACACGCGGGTGTGGAAGAGATGCCACCTTCAACCACGGCACACACGCGGGTGTGGAAGAGATGCCACCTGCTCTTCTGCTTTTCACCGGAGCTCAGGATCTGCTTCAGGCCCCTGTGCTTCGGGGCGGAAACTTCAGGGCTAGTCGATTCAGGGCTCCCCCTGCTCTCCAGAGGATACGCACCTAATCTGAGGGAGCAGGGGGCACTTCGTCCTTCCCGGAGGAGGCGGTGGTGGCCTCAGCTCTCTGAGTGCCTTCTGGTCCCCCAGAGCGGCCTGGAGCTCCGTGAGGCCTGGAGCTCACGTGTGACCCCGTCACGCTGGGACTCGGGGACAATTACGAAGTGGCCACGACTGGCCATGTGGTCTGCAGGGCCCAGTGCAAGATGAAGACACAGGCCCCTTGTTCAAAATCATTAGGAATTTCAAGGCAGCAACAGCCGAGCGTTCAACCAGGCGCAGAGCCCCATGTGAGTGCGCAGGTCCAATGCCCGCAGGGCCGGCCCTGGGGGCGCCCCTCACCCCTCGGCTAGAGGCCCTCTCAGTCACCTTGCTGCTGTCCCCCCCAAGCTAGCGAGGAGCCCAGGGCATTTATGGGGGACTGCGGCCTCCCAGGTGCTGCTGGGAAGAGGGTCACGTGACTGCTTCTCCTGCGTCTGTTCAAGACCCTCGGGATTGCTATCACCCACCCCTTTCTCGGGGACCCCGAGCAGCCTTGGACTCCCCAGCACTGCCTCAGCTCTCCCTGCCCCCACCCCGCCCACCAGCTCTGCTCCGCATGTTTGTGTAGTGGAGTCCAGCGGGGAAGACTTGCTCTTTAATCACGTCTTATCTTTTCGCTGAGTTGTCTCTGGAATCATGCTTTTTGCAAACCCTACATTTGTTAAACTCAAATTTCTTTCCCTGTATTTTTGGTGCAATCATCTCTCCCCCGAGGCAGTGAATACTGATGACTGGTGAGGGGAAAGCAGCCGCACAGGAAGGCTAGGAAAAATCAAGCTGACTTTTCAGATTTTTCCACCTCGTGCAGTGAATGGGCCACCCATCACTGTCCCCCACCGCATTAGTTGTTTATGGAGACCAACAGACTCCCCGGGGAGGGTGTGGGAGACACGGTGTTGGTGGGCTCCTGGGAACCCCCCCAAGTAGCTACTAAGTCCTTGCTTAGATCCCACCTCTTCTGAGAAGTCCTCTCTGATTTCACCCAGCTTGGGTGTCCTCTGTCTGCGAAGTCCACGTTGCGGTGAGAGGCACTTGAGCCTCACACTATCCCTGTGTTATGGGGACTAAATTTACATGCATTTTTACAGAGGAGGAAACTGAGGCTCAAGGAGGTTAAATCCCTAGCCCGTCACACAACCGACAAATAGGAGAAGGGGAGCCCCGACCCTCACCTCTGGAGTCCTTTATGCTCAGCTGTTTAGTTACTCAGTCGGACTCTTTGTGACCCCGCGGACTGTAGCCCACCGGGCTCCTCTGTCCATGGGATTTCCCAGGCAAGAATACTGGAATGGGTTGCCATTTCCTGCTCCAGGGGATCCAATGCTCGTCCTCTGCATTGGCAGGTGGATTCTTTACTGCTCAACCACCTGGGAAGCCCCTTATGCTCTGTACTTCTAGGAAAATTTTGTCTCTGTTGGAGGTTGCAGTGTTGAGGAACATAGCACGAAGAAAATCTGTACCAGTGTTTCCCAAACTTCATGGTACACACGCCGCACAGGAGGATCTTGCTTAAAATGCAGACTCTGATTCCGCAGGTCTAAGGTGAGGCCTGGGAGCCCATATTTATAACAGGAAGGCTAGTGAGCCCATCGTTGGAGGACAAGACTGAGGCTCACCTCTGAACTCCGCAGCCCCCCTTTCTTTGCAGGACAGTCAGGATCACTGCCAGGCGACCACAAGCAGCCAGACCTCCCCAGGTCACTTTCTGGCCCTCGGGGGCTCCAGCTGCCAGAGACAGAGACAGAAATCTCAGGGCTCAGAAATCCCAGACGCTATCGTTCTGGACGACCAATTGGCAACTCTCACCTCTGCAGCGGGGTTTGTAAAAAATGTAATTAGCCCAGGTGAGGCTCATTAGAGCCGGCCTGGAATTCTGCCAATGCTACCAGGCGCTGTATGCCAACCTCTTGATTTTAATATCAATGGCAGTGCTGACAAGGAAGCTAGAAGGCATGGTGGGCTGGGAGGAAGCTCTGCACCCAGGCGGCCCTCTCCCCAGCCCTCCCTCTCCAGGAGCTCTCACCACGAGCAAAGGTGGTCGGCTCCATCAAATCGGAGCCAGCTCATGAGTGATTTCCACTATCCTTCCTTTTCTAACAGGCTGGGCCCCGGGTGATCCTAAAAATTAAATGAAGCTCAGAAAATGAGACAGTTTGGAGTGCCAGGCATTAACAGCCCAACCTGGACGCCCGCACGCTCCTCACTTCCCTTGTCAGGTTCCTTGGAATCCCCTCAGGACTCAGGCGCATGGCAAGCTTCCCTCCAGAACCTCGCAGCTTTGGAGTGTTTCTGCCAGAGGGACCCAGTCCCCCATGTGCTTCGTTGTTCTCATGCAAAGTTTAAAACGGGCACTGGTAGCCAGGGCTGTCTCTTCTCCCGATAAATTGAGATATTTATGCTGATGCAATATTTTCAAAATAGGACTCTAGGCTGCCTCCCACGCTTCTGGGTACTGCATGAAACCAGTTCACAATTCCTATTATCATCATCATCAATGCCCTACCCGTCATCACCACCGTCATTTATTGGGGATTTGTTATGTGCTAGACACCAGGGTTGGTTTTTTTCGCCTGTATTCTCTCAATTAATGCATGCAATAAGGAAGGTTATTCTCACATTACTGAGGAGAAAACGGGCTTACCCAAAGCCAACTTACCACTTAGTGCATTATCCCATCTACTCTGTCATTATAGCTGCGACTAAGGTTATTTTCCACTGTGCAAATCCCTGAAAGAATTTGGATAAAAAGTGATTGCCTTATGGGTTCCGTCAAAAAACCGAGAGTTAATCGTTGATTTTTTAAATAGAGAGTGAAAGAATGAGAAAGAGGGAGAAGAAATGAAGAAAAGGAAAAAGAGAAAATCAAGTAAATTCACAGAATAACGCCCTAGAAGTGTGTGCCTGAGGAAAATGGCAGCAGTGCTGTGTGTATCGTGTTTACACTCAGCGTTAGAGAAAAGGAATTCCAACTGGCTGTGTCAGATGTGCATTAACGCGTACCGTTCATTTACTACAAGGAAAAGCAACCCTACTGAGAAAGGCTAGAAGCAAAGTTATAAAGCTTCGCTTTCGCACGTCTGACTCTTGCAACCTCAAGGTCTGTAGGCAGCCAGGCTCCTCTGTCCATGGAATTTTCTAGGCAAGAATACTGGAGTGGGTTGCCAGTTGCTACTCCAAGGGATCTTCCCAACCCAGGGATTGAACTCACATTTCTTTCATCTCTTGCATTGGCAGGCAAGTTCTTTACCACTGACCCACCTGTGCTTTCTCTCCTACTGCAAAAAAAACAGAACTTAAGTCAAGGCTAAATTCTATAATCAGGGATTAGAATTACACAGGGAACTCTTTTCAATACTCTGTAATGAACTATACAGGAAAAGAATCTGAAAGAGTGGATATATGTCTATTTACTGTATAGCAGAAGCTAACACATGTACATTGTAAATCAACTATACTCCAAAAAAAAATTTTTTTTAATTCCATAATCTGGTCATTTCTTTTTTTCTTTATGAAGGTATAGTTGATTTATAACATTATATTAGTTTTGGTACAACACAGTCATTCAATATTTTTGTAGATTATACTTCAATTATATTTAAGATAAATTTGTTAATATATGTATGAAGAAATAGAGATTTTTTTAAAAAAGCAAAATAGTAGAACTTACCACCTTGGCGGGGGGGGGGGGGTTGATGGACAATTTAGTGATTGAAATGCACTGTGAGAAGTACAACTATTTGAGAGTGTTAGTTATCTGCAATGTGGGAGACCGGGTTTGATCCCTGGGTTGGGAAGATCCCCTGGAGAAGGCAAAGGCTACCCACTCCAGCATTCTTGCCTGAGAAATCCCATGGACAGAGGAGCCTGGCGGGCTACAGTCCAAGGGGCTGCAAAGAGTGGGACACGACCGAGTGACTTTCCCTTTCCCTTTAGTTATCGGGGTACAAGCTGCAGGAACTGACTGGAGAATCCAAGGAAGCACAGAGTGCCCTCAGGACAAAGAGAAAGGACCTCATACGGATCCAAGGGAGACAGGTGGGGAACATCCTGCGCCTCAGTTTTATTATCTATACTGGAAGTGACAGAGTGAAGTCTCTCAGTCGTGTCCGGCTCTCTGCGACCCGGTGGACTGTAGCCTGCCAGGCTCCTCTGTCCATGGCATTCTCCAAGCAAGAATACTGGAGTGGGTTGCCATTTCCTCCTCCAGGGGAGCTTCCCGACCCAGGGATCAAGCCAAAGTCTCTGGCATTACAGGCAGACGCTTTACCCTCTGACCCACCTGGGAAGCACCCTACTTATCTATAAAATGGTCATAATTTTAGTCCCCATAACATAGGGCAGTCATGAGGATTAAGTGATATGATATGTATGGGCTTCCTAGCAGGGTACTTGGAACACAGCAAGCACCAAAGTATTATTGTTACTGATGTGATTAAGGAACCATTGGTCCCCAGTGGAAACACCTTCTCCTACATCCCTTTACTGATTATCATCTTGGTCCTAAGATTCAACAACTCCATCTGTGAAACGGGACAGTAGTTTCTGCCCCTTAGATCTGCATGGGATTAAACGAGATGGTAGAGGACACCCAGCTTGGACTCCTGGATGTCAAGTCATCAAGCGGAAGGGAAGTCTGAGAAACTGTCGCAGCCAAGAAGAGCGTCCGGCGCCGTGAGGACCATACGTGACACGGGGCCTGGGTGGAGCAGTAGAAGGACGTCAGGGGCACACAAAGGAAATGCGAACTCAGTATCGCCGCCGTTGTTCAGTCATTCCGTCGCGTCTAGCTCTTGTGCGACCCCATGGACTGCAGCCGGCCAGGCCTCTCTGTCCGTGGGATTTCCCAGGCAAGAATGCTGGAGCGGGTTGCTATGTCCTCCTCCAGGGGATCTTCCTGACCCAGGGATCAAACCCAGGTCTCCTGCATTGGCGGGTGAATTCTTTACCGCGGAGCCACCCAGTGAAGCCCAGTTAGGAATCAAAGATGGGTTTTAGTTGATAATAATGTGTCCATACTTGTTCATGAGTTGTGACCAATGTACTGAGTGATATGAGATTACAAACAGCATAAACTGGGGGCAGGGCGTATGGGAACCCTCTGGATTAGGGTCTCTGAAGTTTTCTTAAATCTAAAACTGTTATGCAAAACAAAATACATTTAAAAATAAGTGAGATAATCCGTGGCGGCCTTAACTAAGGTGCCCAGCTTGGCCCTGTCCATCTGGAAGACCGCAGCTTTAGGAGCGAGGGTGCCACGACGTCCCACGCGAGCCCTGCGTCTGAGGCGGCCTGGGACGGCGGGTCACCCTCACCCAGCACAGAGCCGGGGACGGCCAGGCGCCCAGACAATGAGGGCGGCCGCTTTCCTCCCCCGGCGGTGGGCTGGGCGAATGCTCCGGAAGCATGGTGACCCGCAGGTGAGTGAGGTAACCTGTGCGAAGCCTCGAGTCCCCCTCCAGAGGTGTGAGGCCGCAAGGAGGGTGTGTGTTTGCGGTGTTAAGGCGTGGGCACAGGGCAGACAGGTGGAAGGTGAGCGCTCCCAGCAGAGGAGCAGCGTGGCGGAGGTGGGGGGGCGGTGATGCGGCCGGCGAGCAGGGCATCCTCCAGGGATGATGGGAAACTCCCGTGGCTGGCGGGACCCAGAAACAGCTCTCGGAGGTGAAGACGAGGGGGGCTGCCAGGGAAAATAACATCGGAGGAGTAAGGCAGGCGGAGGTCGCGCCTCCAGCCGAGAAGCTCCGGGAAGCGTGCGCCGTAGGGAGGCTCCACGCGTGGGAAGCCCCTGCTCCTGGGAGCTCTTCACCAGAGTCCATGAAGCTGCCTCACCAGGGGCGACTCGGCTCCAGGAAAAAGCCCCCTGGTTCCCGTGACTCAGAGACTGATCTGCAACATAACTCACCAAACCAGAGCGTGCCGAGCGCACGTGTGTAAACCCGAAGCCCCTTCCCTCCCGGCGCGGCCCGGGTGACGCGGCCTAGCCGCCTCCGCCACCCTCGCCCCTCTCTTCCCTCCTCTCCCCCTTCTCAGCGCCCTGCCGCCCCTAAGGCAGTGGCTGATCCCCGCCAGCTCCCAGGCAGTTCATTAAAACCCGCCTCCCTCGCCAGCGCCCAGCGGGCACAGCCGGCAGCCCCTGGGGCCGTGGTGGGAGGGAGCCAGGCTCTGGGGGTGCGGCGGGGGGCCCTCCCTCCTGGGACGGGGACCCCAAGCCCAGGAGAGGAGCCAGCAAACAGTTAACGGTTTCGTCCTTTGCAGAAAAAGTCAAGGCAGACTCGCGCCTCTTGACGTTAATGAAGGTGTCACACATTGTCTAGAGAAAGTTGTGCCTGGCAATCTTCCCTTTTTCGGATGCCTACCCCAGTGACATTTCAGCTCACATCCACCTTAATGAAATGCATAATTAACATATTCTAATTGTGCTGAGCGCTGCGATGATTTTGACAGAACTCACTTTCCATGTCTAATTTGATGCTAATTTAATCTGTTCCTCTCCCGCTGACATGACCTTTCTTGATTGAGTTTCACTGAGGAAATTTTTTGATGGATTGATTTATCAGCATTGCAGAGACAACAAAGGCTCAGGGTGCAGGACAGAAAATAGGAAGGGAACGGCCCTGGAAGCCAGGCGCTCTGAACTTGCCGGCTGGAATGTCCTCTTTCCAGAGATGGCTTGTCTGATCTACTGACGGAATTTGAGAAATGTGACATCTGTGTGTGGGTTTGATCTCGCCGATAAAGACAGTAAATATCTCATTGTGGTGGTGAAGCTTTGCATGGAAGGCTCCTCCAGGGTTAGTCCAAGAAAGCTTAGGCTCCTCCTGTTGACAAAAAGTCAGGCCTGCGAGGCTCGTCCAGCGGCTAATGGCCACTTCCTGCTAGGATTCTGGGGTAGAATGGCTGGGCAGTTGGCGTCACCCAAGAGAAAGCATGGAGGCCAGAAAGAGTTCCATCTCAAGTTAAGAGGGACAAACATTGCATTTATGGAGGTCACCGGGTGTGCATTTCATAGGCTTGCAGCTAGCTAAAGGAAAAGTGAGGCTTCCCAGGTGGCTCAGTGGTAAAGAAGACAGCTGTCAGTGCAGGAGACACAAGAGATGTGGGTTCGATCCCTGGGTTGGGAAGATCCCCTGGAGAAGGAACTGGCAACCCATTCCAGTATTCTTGCCTGGAGGATCCCATGGACGGAGGAGCCTGGTGGGCTACCGTCCATAGGGTTGCAAAGAGTCGGACACGGCTGAAGCGACTTAGCACACACAAGCGACTTTTGTGCTGTAGGTGGGCAGGTTAAAACCAGGATCACAGCTAGAAAGCTGAGAGACAGCAGCGCCTCCCCTTGTGTTCCATGCAAGCGGCTTCTTAAGGCTCGGGTTCGAAGGGGTTAGGCCAAGCCTTCTCAGCTTGGGCACGTTGGCATCTGGGGCAGACCATCCGGGGGGCGGTGCTGTGCATTGCAGGGTGATTAGCAACTTCCTTTCTCTACTCACCAGAAGTCAGTAGCACCTCTTTCCTGAGTGGTGGCAACTAAAGATGCCCCTGGACTTTGCCAAATGCCCCCTGTGAGCAGAATCACCCCCAGCTGAGAACCACAGAGACAGATGTGATGCCTGAGACCCCGGCCTGTCTACACTGACCGCCCCTCCTTCACTTCTTCCCAGGCTCCCCCCAGCCCCGAGGTGGACCTTGCCTGACACCCTATCCAGGAGCCAATCTCCATCCACCTGCGTGTTCTTACTCAACTACTCTTTATTTTAATTGTGGTAAAAGACACATAACATAAAATTCACCACTTTCACTGTTGTAAAGTGGCAGTTCTGTGGCTTTTAGTAACTCGACAATGTGCCACCATCACCATCATCTAGTTCCAGAACAGTCTTAGCACCCCGAGAAGACGTTCTGTACCCATTAAGCTATCATTTCCCATTTTCTCCCTCCCAGTCCCTAACAATCAATAATCTGCTTTTTGCGTCTTTGGAATTTGCCTACTCTGGACATTTCCTAAAAATGGAATCATACAGTAGGTGGCTTTTTGTGTCTGGCAGTTAGTTCCTCGATATGGTAAATATGGAGTTACTAGAGGACCTGGCAATTCCACTCAGGTATGTATTCCCAAAAGAATAGAAAACAGGTGTTCAAACGAAAACTTGTCCATGAATATTTGTACTAGAAGGCACAATTCACAGCAGCCGGACAATGAAACAACCCTAGCATCCAACAGTTAATGAAGGAATAAGTAAAACATGGTCCATCCATGCAATGAACAGCCATACCTGGCAGTGTTAATGCCAGCCGCAGCACCCATAAACCTCACCTGTATTTTCATTACTGCATCTTTAACACCCACAACAGTGCCTGGCTCTTAGCAGGTGCTCAATAAATACACACTGGATAAATAAAAGACACAGAAAACTAAATAGAGATAGTTATGAGCTATGAATAAATAGAAGTAGCAAGAGCTACTGATATTAACCATTTCTTTCAACTCAGAGGTGGAGCTGGGAAGGAAGTAGATTCCCAAAACTGTAGACAAGGAAACAAAAATTAACTTGATACTGAATTGAAATTTTTGCTGTTGTTGTTAAGCAGTTTGTGGAAAATAGTTGAATCACAGAGATGGGCCTTGTGATCAAAGTGTCTAGATAGAATCTTAAAATTTCTAAAATCTCCTTGGCTTTTTTTTTTCAGTATAAGACTCCATCTCATCTGTCCAAATGTTTCTTTTAGAAGAGGATGTACTTAGGATGTCCATAGTAAATAGATGTTTTCTTCAAAATAGCCCTCCCACCCACCCCGCCCACCTCGGGGAAGATGAGACATTTATTCCCACATAGTTTCTGCGACTGCAAAGATTTTTGCAAAATTTCTTCAGGAGCTGCCTGATGAGCCCCACAAGGATAGGAAGCTAACGAGATTATAATCATTATAATTACACTTCACCATAGATCAAAAGCCCTTTAACTCAGCTAAATGACCTGCCACAGCCTGGGAAGCGGTGCCTCAGTTTCCTTGTTTGTAAGTTGCAGAATACTAATCCTACCTTATGGCATTCTCCTGAGGACTAAATTAGTTAATAATACAACTGCCAAGCATTCAGAACAGTGTCTGACACCTAATGTAAGGCTTGGAGGTATAAGCTCTTCTCCTAAGAAATGTTTCTGAGCCTTTCCATTAATCGTGTGGCTTTCCCAGAGGACTTTTGGAAAGGAGCTACACTTCCTGTTTTCTGAAAGAATTAAGAAATCAGACACACAGTTCTAAGGCGTATTTTAATGATGTGTCCATGTCTACTGCTGTTGAAACAAGTCGCTACAGATTTAGGGGTTTAAACAACACAAAGTTTTTTTTTAACTTTTTATTTTAACTTGGAGTATAGTTGATTACTGATATTGTGTTGTTTGTAGTTAGTACAGCCAAGTGATTCTGTTATACGTATACATGTATCTATTCTTTTTCAAATTCTTTTCCCACTTAATTTTTAAATGACACAAATTTGTTATCTTCTAAGTCTGGAGGTCTGAAGTCTAAATCAGTCTCACGGAGTTAAAATCAAGGTGTCAGCAAGGCTGGCACATTCCTGAGGCTCCAGGGAGAATCTCTTTTCTTGCCTTTTAACTTCTAGAGATCGCCTGCATTTTTTGGCTCATAGCTCCTTCCTTGAATTACTCCAGCCTCCTCTGTTCTTATAATCTCTGAATGACTCAACCTTCTTGCCTTCCTCTTATAAGGACCCTCGTGATAAAGGACCCTTGGACCCACTGCATACTCAAGCTAAGCTCCCCTAATCTCCAGATCCTTAATTTACTCCCATCCACAGAGTCCCTTTTTCCTTGTAAGGGGAGATGTTCACAGGTTCTGGAGATCAGGACCTGGGCTTTTAAGGGCCCATTATTCAGCCTACCACAAATGATTTTCTTTTCAGAGGCAAGTGGTTCTCAGTGGAGGGTATTGAGTCCTTCCCACCTCTCCGTGCCCTTCTGCGGTGCCACTTTGAGGAAAGAAAATTAGTTTGGAGGAAGAAACTGGAATCCAAGATTGGAAGGGATATGTAGGATGGTGCTATCTTTTGCAAGTCGCTGCTTCAGAGGCCTTGTGAGAATTGTGTTCAGTTGGACCATCAACCTTAGGTGGATGTGCTCAGTTGCTCGGCCGTGTCTGACTCTTTTGTGACCCTTTGGACTGTAGCCCACCAGGCTCCTCTGTCCATGAGACGTCCCAGGCAAGAAAACTGGATTGGGTTGCCCTTTCCTCTTCTAGGGCATCTTCCCGACTCGGGGGTCAAACCCACATCTCCCACGCCTCCTCATCTCCGTTGTCGCAGACAGATGCTTTACCACTGAGCCACTGGGAAAGCCGTCAGCCCTAGACTTGAAGCTATTTGAGGCTTCTGACCCCGATTATGTCACAGTGGGGACTATCAGCTTGGCTGGGAGTTTGATCATGACACTGCCTTCTACGTGATACACGCGCCTGGCCAAAGCCTTTCTCATTCCTTACAGAGGAATAGCTTCCATCAAGTGGTGAATTGTGCTGTTCTGTTCTCTCCTGGCTCTGCAGTGCCTAGAACAGTGCCCGGCAACTTGCAGACAATGAATAAATAAATACTCCCCACAACAGCCTTCCCAGGCGTCACTGGTGGTAAAGAACCGGCCTGCCAACGCAGGAGACACGAGAGACGCAGGCTTCATCCCTACGTCGGGACGATCCCCCGGAGGATGTGTGCCTGCAGGCAGGGTAGCCCACTCCAGTATCCTTGCCTGGAGAGTCCCGTGGACAGAGGAGCCTGGCGGGCTACAGGCCACGGGGGTCGCACAGATTCGGACACAACTGAAGCGGCTTAGCACGTACACATACACGCCACGTCAATGAACGAGTGATTGATGTTGAGAGGTTTTACAGTATTTGCAAACTATAACTGTTTTTCATAAAGATGAAACACATTTTGTCTATTCTGCCAATATTGCACCTGGAAAATCCTGGATTTCTCTGAGTATTATCTTAACCTGTGGTTACCTTGAAACTTCAGGTTTTCCCATATGAAACCAGAGGACAGACTGGGAAAGCCATGCTTCTTAGAGCAATGCCGGCTCATCGCATCTTATTTTTCATTAGGATAGTTCACTTCAACAAGATCCTGGGCATTTTTTATAAGCCAGCATCTGGAGAACAAAGATGTTATGAAATGACTTACTTAGAGGTTCTAGCCATAATTTTTGGCCTCAGAATATTACTGAGTGTTTTTTCCTTTGTCAGTCTAAAAGGAAAATGTAACATTTCAATCGCCATCCTTTAGAAAGAAGCAAAGAAGGGGCTATTTGCCTTTGATCCACAAATTGTACCAGAATAATTTTTGTCAATGTCTAATCTGCCAATACTGTTTTTTAGAAAATTAAACTAAATACTCATTAATTCACTGTTTTCTCTTATTGAGTGAAAAGTTTTTTTTCTGTCAACTGTGTTTTTATCCAGAATCAGTTATAGAATATTTTGCATTATTAAAAATCAGAGAGGTGAGAGTGACATTTCCTTTGAACTCCAAACAAATTGCAAACTTCAAAAAATGTTTGATGGAACAACATAGCATTATAGCCCAAAAAATCTGATGGAGGGGAAAAAAAATGAAGAAAACAAAGAGGGTTTTTTTTTTGTTTTTGCAAATAGGATATTAATGATACTTTATGATGTTAATTTTAGTGTTTACAAGTATTCATTGATTCTCTGTCAAAAGGAGTATCATTCCAGGTCCCATAAAAAATTAACTCAATTATAAATCCAAAATTTTGGAAGACTATACACAGTAGGCAAAATTCTAAAGATGGTCTCCCAAGATTCCCATCTCATATTTATTCAATCAAACAATAAGCTAGGTACTTCAGAGAAAGGATCTTGCAGAGGTAATCAACATCTCGAATCAACTGAATTTAAGATATTGAGATTATCTGTCTCACGTGGGCCTGATCCAAGTATGCTGCTGCTGCTGCCTCAGTCATGTCCGACTCTGCGCGACCCCGTAGACACAGCCCGCCAGGCTCCACCGTCCCTGGGATTTTCCAGGCAAGAGTACTGGAGTGGGCTGCCATTGCCTTCTCCAATCCAAGTGTATGACCCCTTTAAAAGCAGAGTGCTTTTGCTGGTAGGAAAAAAAGTCAGACATATACATGCCTACTGACCTTGAGGAAGAAAATTAAGGTCAAACAGATTTGAGTTCAGCTTCTTCATTTATAGTTTTGTGAACTTTAGCAAAATCCTAACATCAAATTCTTTCATTTCCTAACCTATAATACTAGCGACTTCATAAATTTATTGTGGAGCATTAAGAGACAGAATACACACCAAGTACTCAGTACCGTGCCTGACACATACTATGTGCACAATAAAAAATAACTGTTATTTTCTTTTAATGTCCTCTTGATAAGATCATCATTCACGAACTCTTCTGCAGTCTGGGTTTTGATTCTAAAGCCACGTGAGTCCACATGAAATGACACAGAAAAGCATAATTCAAGTAGGGAGTGTTGCATTGTGTTGAGAGCTTGCTTAGAGTCAGTTCATCTGTCCGTGTTCCATTTTGACTCCCTGCCTAAGCTTAACTCTTCTTCAGTTTAATGCATAACTGACCAACCCTGCACCTTTCCAGAAGCCCGAACTTCTATGACCACAGCTTTCTCAGCAAAACCTAGCTAGCCTGTGTCCTCCTCTCACAGGTCTCCACGGGCCAGCTGAAGACAGACCACGCGTTTCTCTTCGGGGGCTGCTCTGGGTCCTCTCTGCTGCACAGACTCTCTCTAGTCACAGCGAGTGGCGGCTGCTGTCTCCGCAGCGCACGGGCTTCTCATTGCAGTGGCGTCTCCTGTTGCAGGTCGGGCTCCAGAGAGGGGACTCGGTAGTCCTGGGCCCCAGTCACCCCACTGCCGGGGGGATTGTCCCGACCAGGAGCCAGATCCACGTCCCCTGCGTTGGCAGGCAGATTCTTAACCACTGGACCACCAGAGCAGTCCTGGTCTTATAGACTAATCTGCACCAAGTTGATAACGACCAATGAATGATGACTTAACTTTCCATACGCATTCCATTAAGAGACTTTTAATGCCTTAACTCTAAGAAATAAAATGAGAATTCTAGGCATCAGCTTCAGAACTGATGGAAAGACAGTTGTATGCATGTGTGCTCAATCGTTTAGTCGTGTCTGACTCTTTATGACCCCCTGGACTGTAGCCCGCCAGGCTCCTCTGTCCATGGAATTTTCCAGGCAAGAATACTGGAATGAGTTGCCGTGTCCTACTCCAAAGGATCTTCCTGACCTAAGGATGGAACCAAAAGGACAGTGGGGAGCTGCAAATCTTTTGGGTATCACTAAAAATTACCCTACGTGGGAACCATCAATACCATGTCCAGTAAAGGACATCAATTCCTAGCCCTCTTCTTAAACACATTTGCCTAATTTCTCCACTTAACACCATGAAGAGATCTCCCCAAGTACTTCTGTTCACATTTAAATAACTCATATTACTTAGAAAAAAAGTAAAAGTTTTAATGTTATAATTAGCTTATTCAGTAATTTATTATCATCATCCTGTAGGCTGGACTTATATATAACTAGAAGAGGACTAAGTTTTAAGAGCAAGTTTTCAATTCCATTTAAAATAACCACTGGACTTCCCTGATGGCACAGTGGTGAAGACTCTGCCTGCCAAGGCAGGGGACACGGGTTCAATCCCTGCTTCCGAAAGGCTCCCCATGCCTTGGGGCAGCTGAGTTCATGCGCCACAACGACCAAGCCCGCACTCCAGAGCCTGTGCTCTGTAATAAGATAGGCCACGGCCATGAGGAGCCCGGGCGCCCCAGGGAAGAGGAGCCCCCGCCTGCCACAGTTAGAGAAAGCGCACACTCAGCATCAAAGACCCAGCACAACCACAAACAAATAAACAAATAAGAAAAAGTGAAGTGACCCCTAATGAACTGCTGGGCTTCCCTGGTGGCTCAGATGGTCAAGAATCAGCCTGCAACGTGGGAGACCCAGGTTCGATCCCTGGGTTGGTAAGAGCCCCTGGATGAGGGCATGGCAACCCACTCCAGTATTCTTGCCTGGAGAATCCCATGGACAGAGGAGCCTGGCGGGCTTCCATGGGGTCACAAGAGTTGGACACGACTGAGCAACTAACACTTTCACTTTCGATTAATTTCTAAGCTGCTGAAGACAAGTGATAAAAAAAAAACTTGTAGCTCCTGGAACAAAATCTTCTGGAAGCTGTTTGTGTTCAAAAACAATTACACACCCATGAAGATGGAATTATCCATTTTAAGAATCCTAGCAATGAAGATGGGCTTCCTGGTGCCACTCGTGCTAAAGAACCCGCCTGCCAGAGCAGGAGACACAGGAGACCCAGGTTCGACCCCTGGGTCGGGAAGAGCCCCTGGAGGAGGGCATGGCAGCCCACTCCAGTATTCTTGCCTGGGAATCCCATGGACAGAGGAGCCTGGCGGGCTACAGTCCACGGGGTCAGAAGGCGTCCGACAGGACTGAAGTGACTTAGCACATACCCATGCGGGAATGAAAATAGGCCCTTGAATTTAAAGAGAAAGGTTGCTTGCTCCTGGCTGTTGAGGTGCTGAATTCTCTGCATGCCTCGCCGTGGTTGTGTGACGTCCCCAGATCTCTGAGCTCTCAGACAAGTGATATCTGTGTCTCCAGGGCTCGCCCCTGGCAGCTCCTCGTGGGGACCTCCTGACTCTGTTTATTCTTAGAGAGAACAACTGCATACAAATGGGAGATGTTATGATGCAGACCACCAGAAAAGAATACAGAGACAAGAACATCTCTCTCTGAAAACAAAATATTAATTCTACTTCAAACCCAGTCTGAATTTTTCACAGTGGAAAACTCTTCCTAGAGAGAACCAGAGATGGTTGTTTTAATTTCATTTTCACATTTACCACCACAAACCCCTGTCTCTTTAAAGGGCCATAAGGCACCCAAGACACGAAGACTGTTGCCATGAGACCAAACAACGTTTTCTCATTCGACACCTGATACCTTTTTCATAGGGCTTTCCAGGTGGCGCCTGCCAATGCAGAAGACATAAAAAACGCAGGTTTGATCCTTGGATTGGGAAGATCCCCTAGAGAAGGAAATCACAACCCACTCCAGCATTCCTGCCTGGAGAATCCCATGGACAAAGGAGCCTGGTGAGCTAGGGTCCATAGGGTTGCAGGGTCGAACACGACTGAAGTGACTTAGCACACGCCCTCTTCAGGTTTTCCCTTCTGTCTTTATGGAAAAAAACACGTAAAACCAGCTGTGGACTGTTTCCACGTAGCCATTGAACCTGGTAAACTGGAACAGAGCCGTAGCAACCAAAACAGAGAGAGAAAAAGTTCTGTTCATCTTTTCATTTTTTCGTTTCCAGCTCATTTTCATTCCCATTAGACGGGAAAATTCACCAAACTTATACATAAATTAAAATGGTAAAATAGACTTCTTTGGAAAAATAAATTGTGTAAACCATTCATCCATTCGAGATTTTTTTTTTTTAACAGTCCTTTGCCACTTGATGAAGCAAAAGTAAAACTTGACTCAGCTGGCAAATAATCCAGGAGAGAAAATCTTTCCTTTCCTTATGAGACAAATTCTTTGGATGTCTTTGTTTTAAAACAAAAAACCTGTGAATGGTTTTTTTTAATTTTAAAAACCAAATACGTATTGTGGACACATGTCTAGCAACTAGAAACGTGAATCTATCCACGATGGCATGCTTTTGCTGGTTAAAAATATTCTAATACTTTTCCCGGGTTGCCCTCTCAGTCCACATCCATAGGACTGTTTATTGGAGGCCTATGTGTACCAGGATTTTGTACATTTATTTCATTTGATCCTACCAGCAATTCCGTGAAGGAGTTGCAACCCTGCTTTGTAGACAAAGAAGCTCAGCATCAGAGACCGTCATTCACAGAAAAGCGCCCAGCGGTGGCCGGGGTCAGAACCCGCCTCTGCCCTTTTCTCGCTGTAAGATTTTAGCCAAGCTATTTAAACCCTCTGTGCCTCAGTTTCCTATCGGTAAATTAGGGAAAATAACTCAGGCCACAATCACTTACCTATAATTCTAAAATCTCTGAAAATTAAAATGCTTTTGTAAATAGGGCTACAAGAGACACTGTGATGGTTTAGTCGCTAAGTCGTGTCTGATTCCTTGTGAACCTTTGGACTGTAGCCCGCCAGGCCCCTCCGTCCATGGGATTTCCCAGGCAAGAATGCTGGAGTGGGTTGCCATTTCCTTCTCCAGGGGATCTTCGTGACTCAGGCATCGAACCCATGTCTCCTGCATTGCAGGCAAATTCTTTACCAACTGACTCACTAGGAAAACCCAAGACAAGAGATACACAAAAAATATTATTTGCTGTTTATCTGAAATTCAAATTTAACTGAGCATGTCATATTTTTATTTGCTCTGCCCAGCAACACTAGCTTTGTACCAACCCTAATTTGGCAAAAAAGGCTGGGCTGTGCTGGCATGAGGGTATTGCAATCTTTATAATTTGCCTGATGGGGCAACGGTCTGAGCAGAGGGGCCAGCACTCACAGCCCCGCGCGTTTGGTGCATTGGACAGAAAGAAACCCACTGGGGACGGAACAGAAAGATGGGGAAGGGGCAGGGAGAAGAGCAGGAGGCAGAGTCAGAGGAGGCCCAGAGCGGGCCCCACGCTAACCATCTGGTGCTCACGATGGGACGCGGCGTCCCAAGGTCACACATCGGAGGAGCAGCAAAGCCGGGGTTCAACCCTTGGTCAGTTCCACCTGTCAGTACTCAGCTGGTCCCTCCTCATGCGAGAAAATTGATCTTTAAGTCCTCACTGTAGAGATATCTTCACGGGACTTCTCTGGGGGTCCAGTGGTTAAGACTCCTCCTTCCAATGCAAGGGATGTGGGTCTGATCTCTGGCTGGGGAACTAGGATCCCGCATGCTTGGGGACCAAACAACCAGAACACACAACAGAAGCAACTTGTGACAAATTCAGTACAGATTTTAAAAATCAAAAAAAAGAAAAAGAAAGAAAAAAAAAAATGATATCTTCAGGCTCCGGGACTAATGAAAAAATTAGTAAATATGGCAGTCTCTCAACTCCTCCACTGACTCTGCCACCATGAAAGGGTTGCAACTTCAATAGATTTTCCCTTGAGGTGGTGGCGTTGATGCCCACACGAAAGCTCCTGCAGTTTCCCTGTGATAGGAAAGCATCTTAGTGAAAAACCAAGACTTCAGAATGAGGGGAGAAAGTTTGTAAACAGAGTATGAAACTATATTATAAACACAATATAATAATGACAGAATAATTGATTAATGGTATGAGACTCGCCTCATTTTATCCCTAATCGTGTACACTGCTTGTTACACCCATCACCTCCTTGTATGGTCTAAGATGTCATTTCCTTGGGGCTAGAATTGGTAGAATGTGGTTTTCTGGCCAACCCACTCTGTGGACTGATCGGAATTTTCTACCTTCTTCGCCCAAAATCCATAAATTTTTCTTGAACTTCTACTCACCATCAAGCACAGGGTTGGCCACTAAGGTCCTAGAAGTAGTTAAGATACTGTTCTGAATTCACCAAGCTTTTAGTAACTACAATTTGTTTTATTCCCAACATGCCAAGCAAGTGATACTTCATTGTGCCAAGAGGTTGTGATTTTGCCCTGACTTTGCTAATACCAACATTTAGCACATGCTCAGTGTACCCGTCACTGTGCTCATCTTTTATGTGGATTTTCTCACATAATTGTTGCGTTTGTGTGCACAGTCACTCAGTCGTGTCTGACCCTCTGAGACCCCATGGACTGCAGCCCGCCAGACCATATCCATGGGATTTCCCAGGCAAGAATACTGGAGTGGGTTGCCATTCCCTTCTCCAGGGGATCTTCCTGACCCAGGGATCGCACCTGAGTGTCTTACATCTCCTGCGGGCAGGTTCTTTACCACTAGTGCCACCTGGGAAAGAAAGTGAAAGTGAAGTTTCTGAATCGTTTCCGACTCTTTGGGACCCCATGGCCTGTATGTAGCCTACCAGGCTCCTCCATCCACCCATGGGATTTTCCAGGCAAGAGTACTGGGGTGGGTTGCCATTTCCTTCTCCAGGGGGATCTTCCCGACCCAGGGATCGAACCCAGGTCTCCTGGGTTTTAGGCAGACGCTTTTACTGTCTGAGCCACCAGGGAAACCCCACCTAATTCTTATGTAGCCCCAAATGTAGCGTTATCCCCATTTTCCAGATAGGGTAACTAAGTGCTGAAATTATCTCACTCAAGACCCAGAGCTTGTTAATGATCAACTTGAGATACCAAACCTTGGCAAGTCTTATCTGTTGTGCTGTGATAAAACATATTAGAAACTTGTTTTTCAAGTTCAACACTAATTGCCAATCTCCCTTCCACTTTAGCTAATATGGACTTTTGCATACAGAGGCTGCTTCAAGCCTCTCCTTTGTCTCAGCCTTGAGGGCTGGTTCAGGCTTTGCTTTTGAATCAGTGAAGCTGAGAATGCAGTCACCACGTGCTCACACGGGCTCTGCAGCTCCCCTGGCCCAGCCCCCAGGATGGCCCCGCGCGGCTGTGCTCACCGGCCCCTTCTGCACGTCGCTGCTGAAGGACTGATGAACAGAGGACACGCCCCAAGGCCTGTCAGACTCTTCCGCACTGATGCACACACCCCATCAATGAGCCAGCTCCTCTGTCATTGGCCCAGGATCTTTGAATTTAGACGCTGGGTCAGGAAAGAATGACACTCTTGCAGGAAACTGTCCTTCAGGAGAAATGATATTTTTGAGCATCTTCCCCAGGCCTGCAACATAATAGGCAGGTATTGCCCTGATGATAAATGATAGTTCCTCCAGGAAACAGTGACAGGGCCATAAAGCTGAGGATTCTCCAGCATTCTGCTTGCTCCTAGAGTGAGTAGGAATCCGGCCACAAAATCAGAGATACCTGCAAAATCAAAACTCTGCTGCAACTCAACCTGATTTTTCATTTCAGATTCCCATTGATCTCAGTTAATGGGAAATCATGTCTCAGTCATTCTTGGAGTTTTCCATCCACCCTTTATTTATTTTTATTTTTTTTAACTTTTTATTTTGTATTGGGGTATAGCTGATGAACAGTATCGGGATAGTTTCAGGTGAAGAGCAAAGGGACTCAGCCATACACGTACATGTATCCATTCTCCCCCAACTCCCCTCCCATCCGTGCTTCTACACGACATTGAGCAGAGTTTCGCGTGCTATACAGTGGGTCCTTGTTGGTTATTTATTTCAGACATAGCAGTGTGTACGGGCAAACGTAAGTTTGTTCTCTAAGTCTGTGAATCTCTCTGTTTGTAAGTAAGTTCATTTGTATCATTTCTCTTTAGATTCCACTTATAAGGGATACGATATTTCTCCTTCTCTGCCCAACTTACTTCTTTAAATTTTTTAAATTATTATTATTATTGGCTGTGTTGGGTCTTTGTTGTGGCAATCAGCTTTTCTCCAGTTGTGGCACAACAGACTGAGTTGCCCCGATGCGTGTGGAATCTCAACTCCTCAACCAGGAATCAAACACCCATCCCCAGCATTGCAAGGGGGATTCTTAACCCCTGGACCACCAGGGAAAATTCCTCCTCCACCCTTTCTTTAAATCAACAGTTCATGAGTGGGTGAGATACTGCCCCTAGTGGGAATTTCCAGAAATTATCTCGGGGAGTCAGCAATCACAAAGAATTGGAGGTAACATTCGCCCTTAGTGGTCAGAGACCAGAGGTGCCAGATGTCCCGCAATGAGCGAGACAGCCCTGTGCCATGCAGAACTGCCGGGGACCTGACTGAATGTCCATGAGACACTCCTAAAGGTGGAGAAGCCTAGATAATTCTCTGAGCCTAGACCCTAAGTTCATTGGGCAGAGGGTTACGAAGCACTCTTCACATGGTTTTAATGCTGAACTTTACCAGAATGTGACTGTCCTCTGGGCTTCTCTGGTAGCTCAGACAGTACAGAGCCTGCCTTCAATGCAGGAGACCCAGGCTCCATCCCTGAGTCGGGAAGATCCCCCAGAGAAGGGAATGGCTACCCACTCCACCATTCTTGCCTGGAGAATACCTACAGTCCACGCAGTCGCAAAGAGTCAAACAAGACTGAGTGATTAACACTACTACTACTTCTAATAACTATCATATAAATCGGAGGAAAACAACGAATCTATACATTGTTCCAACCAAACCAAGCCTGGTTCCACGTACCAGGAGATCTCATTGTAAGGGCAACATTGTGAACGGCGTTCAAGTCTTTGGTGTAACACCCAAGTCTTGATCTGCGTGCGAGACTGTTGAGTTCGATCCTGTGTATGAGGGCAGCCGTCTGACTGCCTTACCCTGTGTTCTATCATGTCAAGCCCAAGTATCTCAATGTTGGCACCCATGTTTCATTATAAACAGTGTCCTCTTGTTTGTCCTTTAAAGAATCATGATTGTAGTCCACTGCAGCACTGTTGACAGTGTCTCGGACCTGAAAGTAATCCAGATGTCCATCGGTAGATGAATGGGTAAGGAAGCTGTGGTACATGCACACAATGGAATATTACTCAGCTGTAAAAAAGAACACATTTGAGTCAGTTCTAATGAGGTGGATGAAACTGGAGCCTATTATACTGAGTGAAGTAAGTCAGAAAGAGAAACACCAATACAGTATATCAATGCATACATATGGAATTTAGAAAGACAGTAATGACGATCCTGTAAGCAAGGCAACAAACGAGACACAGATGTAAAGAACAGACTTTTGGACTCTGTGGGAGAAGGCGAGGGTGGGATGACTTGAGAGAATAGCACTGAAACGTGTATATTACCATATTCTAAGCAGATGACCAGTGCAAGCTCAGTGTATGAAGCAGGGCAGTCAAAACCGGTGCTCTGGGACACCCCAGAGGGAGGGGTCGGGAGGGCGGTGGGAGGGGGTTCAGGATGGGGGACACATGAGCACCCGTGGGCGACTCATGTCGAGGAATGGCAAAAACCACAATATTGTAAAGTAATTAGCCTCTGATTAAAATAAATACATTTTAAAAAATTCTAGCTAGAATACACACTTCTGCCTCAACAATATTCATTCTAAAACTTGTAATTTAAATAAAACATATTAATTTAAAAAAAAAGAATCATGATTGTAGATAAAGGATTTTAGGTTTGTAAAGGAGTGTTTAACAGACTCTGCTGATGTTGGAGGCATCCCCAGAGCACTTATTCCCACAGAAAGACGTCCTCCACCCCCAGTGGCCGCCCTGGGCCTCAGGCCTTTTCCCTGACCAGGAGTGCGGGCCGAGCCGATGGTGAGACCCCCGAGAGGCCCCGTTGCTGTGATGGAGACCCTCTCCATCAGGCGTCCGGAACTGGCTCCCGGCCACTCATGCCCTGGCGGCGCCTCTGGGGATCATCACCCGTCTACACGTAAACTCGTGTCTTTGTCTCAGGGTCTTCTGGGGAACCTCAACCCACACAGGCTGTTCCAACGCACTTGTTTGAAAGGGGGATTGCGTGTGACAGCGCTGGGCGCCGCTGCTCCAGGGTCTGTGAGCGTGCAATGCCGAGGGGAGACCACCGGGGCCTCGATTACCCCTCCTCAGGCGGCTCTCTCAGGACTGCGAGTCTCTCCTGATTCTGGGCCAATCTTTCTTTTTTTTTTTCTTTGTAGTATAATCCATGTACAATATTATATAAGTTACAGGTTACAAAATGGTAATTCACAATGTTTAAAAGTGATACTTCTTTTTGAGTTACTATAAAATACTGGCTATGTTCCCTATCTGTAGGAGAGATCCTCCTAGCTTATTTACACCCAATACTTTGTACCTCTTAATCCCGGTCCCCTAACCTGCCCCTCCCACCTCCCTCTCCCCAGCGGTCACCACTTGTTCATTCTCTGTATTTGGGTCTGTTTCTTTTGTGGTATGTTCACAAGTTCGTTGTATTTTTTTAGATTCTACTTATAAGTGATACCATGCAATATTTGAGTTTCTCTATCTGACTTACTTTCCTTAGCATAATACCCTCCAAGTACATCCACGTTGCTGCAAATGGCAGATTTTCCTTCTTTTTTAAGGCTGAATAATATTTTGTGGTATATATATACACCAGATCTTCATCCGTTCATCTGTCGTTGGACACAGTCCACTTCCACATCTTGGGCTTTTGTAAATAATGCTGCTCTGAAGACTGGAGTGCGTGCAGGCCTCCAAGGTCCTGTTTTTGTGTTTGGGGACAGACACCCAGGAGAGGGGCTGCTGAGTCACGCAGTAGTTCTACCCTCAGCGCTTTGGGGGCCCTCTGGATTGTTCTCCGCAGTAGCGGCACCAGCTTGCATTCCCCGGCACTGAAAACCCAGCTCTGTAAACCAGCCTCTGGCCTCCAGGAGCTGCTGTCAGATCCACAGCGTTAAGGCCCACCACTCGAATAAGCAAAGCCGTCTAGGTGCAGGAAAAGTCACACAGATGGAAACAGCTTTTGTTTCCCACTTTGAACAGAAACGTGGATTCACAGCATCCGTCCTTTCATTCAACAATACTTATTGAGCACCTGTTCCGGGTCAGGCACTGGATACCCAGCGGGGCACAACACTCACGGAATCATCTCCCTTATCACCTTAGGAGAGGGTGATGATAAATAAACCTGTTAACACGTGGCTTACATTAAATGAAAAAAATAGACAAAAGTAAAATAGGACAGGGAAAGAAGGGGAGGCTAGAGGTGACGGTGTGGACTTTTTTAAAGGCAGGTCAGAGAAGACCTCTCATGAGAGTGATGAACCGCAAAGACACTCAGCCTTAAGGTCCAGGATTTGCCTCCTCGTTAAAGCAGCAGCGGGCATGGTGTAGGCTGCAGAGGGTCCAACCCCTAGGAGGTACTTGAGCTCAGCGTGGCAAAGATCACTGCGTCCGACGGCAGAGCCCAGACTTGCGAGATCGTCTGACTTTCCAAGGAAAACTGAGGGACGTTTCACCTCCATAGAGGGCTGCCCACCAGCAGGGCAAAGTTCCTGGCAACTTTAGGGTGTTCAGACTTTCTCCATAGTATTTTTAAAACAAAAGCCAGAAAGTTGTGCAGGTGGCCCGTCTTGAACATCCTGCCCAACCTCCCCTGAGTCAGCATGCCCTGCATGCAGGATGGGGAGGGGAGGGCAAGTCAGAGAGAAGACGAATCCCAAATTAGGACTATCTGCGCTCACTGGTTCTCTTCGCAACACACCCAGAACTTTGGAAGCATCGCCTTGCCGTGTCCCTGTTTGACAGGGAAGTTTGTGCCTTTTTTTTTCCCTCTAACACTTCAGGATGGTGTGTTGCTGGAGATCCCAGTGGGAAAGCCCCAAATAGAAAAGCCATCTTTGCTCCTGGGCTCCAGGCTTGGCAGAGGGGCACTTCCTTGGCAGAACTACACCAACATTTCCAGGGCACAACTGCCAACTCCAGCAGAACTTCCAGCAGGAGCTTTACAACCAAACCGCTTTCATCCAAATCGCTATCTGGGCAGAGGCCTGATTACTCCTAATGACTCTGTTGCTATAGCGATGGCCAAGTCCTCTGTCATCCTGCCGTGGCCTGGAAGACCTTGCCTTTTAGGGACGACGTGCTCCTTGTAAAGCCTGGAGGTGCTAACGGCCTCTCTGCAGGATGTTGGCCTGGTGAGCAGAGAGGCAAGGCCGCCAAGAACAACCATGCCAGTGTGCAGACTGCCCCTGAAACCAGGGGAGGATTTGGCCCATTACCAAGGATGCCCCAACTCCAGAAAATCTTTGTCCTCGAACATTTGTGGATTCCTCTGGCTCCTGAAGAAGCCAAGGCCGGAGAATAAAGGGTGTCTTTGTAGTGAAGAGTGATGCCTGGGCAAACTGACTGGCCTGTTTCCTGGTTCTAGAGCCTTCTCCCAAGCGGTCAGCTGACTTAACCGTAGGCTCCAGTGTGTTGCATACACGTGTAACTGGGGTGTTGCCAACAGCTCGCCCAGGTTGCAGGTCTGTGGCTGGTTCGTTTGGTGTGTAATCCTCACACACACACACACACACACACAGGGGTTCTACACCAATCCCTCACCCGACCACCACACCAGCTGTTTCGGAGGTCTCCCAGTGTCCGCAGCTTTGCAAGCAGGGATTTCTGCATAGAGTAAGTCAAATGGAAACAGTGATGTCTTGGGATATGGATGAATGCCCCTTCAGCCCGGGAGTGACTGGCTAGATGCTGCATTCTGACAAACGGGCGGTGTGGTGACAAGCGGTGGTCCACGGTGACGGTATGTCCTGCCTGCTGGCCCCTGGCTGCCCAGCTCCATGATGTCCGTCTCTCCACCGATGGCCTCGCTGCCATCATCAAAGCCACTCGCCCCCATCTCACTCCTCCCGAGCACCAGTCAGTCTCTCTTCTCTAAAGGCCTCTCCAGCTCAGATCGCAGGGACCCCTTAGAAGCCACATCTTCTCCATCAGCTGGATCCCGTGCGAGTCTGACACTCTGACGACAGTCGCTTTGCCAAGAGCAGGGCTCCCCGTTGCCTCCACCACCAAAGCCTTCCTCCTTCTTTGTTCTTTCTCGGTTCTAAATCTCGAAGATTCTTTGGGCCCAAAGCCGGAGTCAGCCAAAATTTTGTTCCATTTCTCTCACAGGAAGGGAAGGCTTAGCATTCGCATCTTATGACAGAGCAAAGACAGGGAAAGGGGAATAAAAACTTCTAGGTGTCTGCATTAGGAGAACGTGAACTCCCGTCTCCTACCTCGGCAGGAGAAGACTGGGGCCGTTCTCCCCGAGGGTTGTCTTAGAGCAAGTCACAAGGGGCAGGGGGTCTTCTGTCTACTGCAGAGGCCAAGGTTCCTGAGTTCTGGCCAATCACACCATCCCACACTTTCCCCGAGGATTTTCCTGTAGAGTTGATGCGCTATTGTCTGTCTGTCTGCACGTCTGTCCATCTGTCAGGAAAGTTAAGAAGCAAAATATTTAGCCAGTTTAAGGAAATAAATCCTCTAAAAAGAGTTTTGCCCATGTTTTGCATGCAAGCACATGGGTTGATTCCAAACATGATAATAAACATTTTGCTGCTAAATTTCCGACTGCCTGGGACCTAACGGAAGCCTCACCTCTAATTACCTTTGTGGAAAATGGCTCAACCTCCGCCAGTCTGGTTTCTCATCCCCAGTGCAGGTCACAACAGGCTTGCCCTCGTCGAGCGGCTGTTACTGTGAAATGAGAGGCCGTGTCAAGGGCTTAGCAAACAGGAAGGACCTGGCAGGGTGTTGCTGTTTCGTCACCACATCGTGTCCGACTCCTCGCGACCCCACGGGCTGCAGCATGCCAGGCTTCCCTGTCTGTCACCAACTCCCAGAGCTTGCTCAAACTCGTGTCCTTTAAGTCGGTGATGCCACCCAACCATCGCATCCTCTGTCGTCCCCTTCTCCTCTTGCCCTCCGTCTTTCCCAGCGTCGGGGTCTTTCCCAGCGAGTCAGCTCTCCGCATCAGGCGTAGCTGCTGTCGTTATGAAGATGAAGCAGGCAGCCCAGACTCTTCTCTGCTCTGTCCCCGCTTTGTCAGCAGCTTATGTTATAGCGTGTTGTTTTTTTTCAACTTTGACACTACTATTTTCATTCTAAACTTTTCCTCTCTCTTTAAAAAATTTATTTATTTTCACTGGAGAATAATTACAGTATTGTGATGGTTTCTGCCGTCCATCAGTGTGACTCCGTCACGGGCATACCTGTGTCCCCTCCGTCCCGAACCTCCCTCCCACCTCCCTTCCCCCATCCCGTCGCGTGGTCACAGGGCACCCAAAGATGGTGCTCAGTGACAACTTTTTATTTTATACTAAAGTATAGTCAATTAACAACATCGTGATAGTTTCAGGTAGACGGCAGAGGGACTCAGCCATGCAAATACAGGTATCCATTCTCTCCCAAACTCCCCTCCCATCCAGAATGGCACATCCTTGAAAGTAACAGAACCACAGGTCTTTTCAAACAATAATAGCCTTGCTGTTGCTGTTGTTTGGTCGCTAAGTCTTATCCTACTCTTTGTGACCCCATGGATGGTAGCCCGCCAGGCTCCTCTGTCCATGGGATTTCCCAGGCAAGGATACAGCGGTTGGTTGCCATTTCCTCCTCCAGGGGATCTTCCCAACCCAGGGAATGAACCCGCATCTCTTGCATTGGCAGGCGGATTCTGAGCCATCAAAAATAACCTTAGGCGTCAGTATTCAGTTCTAACTCTCAGTCAGGCAATTTGCATGTGTGATTTCACTCAGGCCCGGCAACGCTTCCGGGACGTGCCGCAAGTGTCATCTCGGCTTTGCAGATGAAGGGCCCCGGCCGCAGGGCTGGGTCAGGAACTTACCGCTTTAAGTGTGATGCCAGGATCCAAACTAGATCTGATTCCACAGCCCCTGCCCCTAACGAGCACTTGAGAGTGCCTTGCTTTTCAAATGCCAACCAGCTCAGAACTGTGCTCATCTGCGAGTGCCTTCTCCTAACGAATCCAAATGAGACCGCCTTTCTGTACATTCATGTGACAATCTGAGATGGTGAGCGCTGCTGAGAAAGAAGTTACAGTTTTCCTTTCTTCTTTTTTCTCTGACAAGCTGATGACTAGAAATGAAAACCAAAGACAAATCTATTTATTTTTATAGTTTCATGAACTTCAGATATTAAAAAGTGATGAACACAGACGCAGTGTAAATTTTGTGCACTTTACATGTGATGTTATGTGTTTGGACTCACGCATTATTTCCCACCTGCCCTCGGACAGAAGGTTATTACAGAAGCTTGTAGAAGCCCCCCTAAAGGATTACTGTCTGGTGGGTTTTTTGGTGAGAGTTTTTTCACTCACACAGCTTTTGATTGGATGTAGGGTTCTTTGGGGCTTCGCAGGTTGTGCAGTGGTAAAGAATCTGCCTGCCAGTGCAGAAGATGCCAGAGATGGGGGTTCGATCCTTGGTTGGGGAAGATCCCCTGGAGGAGGAAATAGCAACCCACTCTAGTATTCCTGCCTGGAGAATCCCATGGACAGAGGAGCCTGGGGGTCTACAGTCCGTGGTGTCGCAGAGAGCCGGACACGACTGAGCGACTGAGTCCACACACACAGGCTTCTTTTAGGGGAGGGTGAGCAGTCAAAAGCTACCGGATCTTTCCACAAAATGACTGCTGCTATCCCCAACCGAAATCCCAGCAGGGGTTCAAATCCCAGGGGAACCCTACCCCCTCAGTGTGGTTCAAGAGTCAAACCACAAACGGACAGGCCACAATATAAGAGAAACATTCTCACCTGTCCCGAGCAACATGAGCAGAAACAAAGGTGATGCTGGAGGCTTTACAGTAAGTGAAATTTAGTCAGTATACTGTAGTATATTTCACTTGATCCAGTTCAATACAATTGATTAGGCATCTTCTTGTGCCAGGCACTCTTCTAGGCATTGAAGAAGACAGAATCTTTTTTCCTCTGTAGTCCTTATCAGAGAGTGAACAAGTAAACAGTAAATAAATATATATGGACAATGTGGTAGTAGTAAGAATCCAAAGGAAGCCCAGAGAATCCAAAGGAGCCCAGAGAATGTTGCCAAGTGAGGATGGACCATAAGAGACATTCTAGTCGAGACTCGCGTGATTTGAGGAAGTGAGTCTTGAAGACCTCGGGGAGAGGTGTAGCAGAGATAAGGAACAGTGGACGTACAGACTCTGAGGCAGCGATGGCCTCATGCTTTCAGAGAACAGCAAGGAAGCCGGGGTGGAGGGCGGCAGGGGGCGGGAGATGAGGAGGGAAGGAGGTGAGATTTGAGGGACACTCAGGAACGGCGGACATGGGTGAGGTTTCACTCTGAGCTTGTGTGTTTCCTGCTTTGTTGGTGATAAAATCACCTTTTTTAAAAGGAAAAGATGGTATGGCAGTGTTCTTTTTTTCTTTAAACATTCTTGGCAAAATAAAATGTGGGAAACTCTTTGTCGATTCCTTGAAATTTTTGGAAGCTGGTCTGTGAAATCTAGAAGTCTGTGCCGCCTGCTCCGGGAACATCTTGTGGCATTCTGTAGGTGGGAGCGGCCCGAGCGGGTGCCTGGACCCGGAGCCTGCCGTCTCAGACACGCGGGTGGGCACGCGGCGGGGGTGCTATTTCTGGGCTTCACTTTTCTACTCCCTAAAACGAGGAGTGTTTAGAAGAATCCTGAGTCAATGAAGACACAAAGAACAGAGAAAGCGGGCAGGTGGGTAAACCAGCCGAGCGGACCCGGCCCCGGGGAGTAACGGGACCTCCACGCTGGACCACATGGGCGTTTACAAAGGGCCAGCTCTGGTGAGCCCCGAGGTCACCACGTAGGGGGAAATCCCGGGGTTACTCTCACCTCCCTGGATGTTTCAAGACAACACAGAAATCAGGGTTTTATGTGAAATCTCCCTGTTTGTAAATATTAGCAACTATTTCAATTAAAAATAAAACCAAGGCACTTCCCTGGCAGCCCAGTAGTTAAGAGTCTGCCTTGCGATGCAGGGAATGTGGGCTCGATTCCTGGTCAGGGAACGAAGATCCCACATGTGGAGAAGCAGCTCAGCCCATGTGCTGCAACTTCTGAGCAAACGTGCTGCAGCTGAGACCCACACAACAAACATTTAAAAATGCACACACACACACCATGCACGTCCACAAAACGCCCATGAGAGACGGGGTTGGCTGTTGCGTGGCCTATGGGGCCCTAGGGCCCTGTGATAAATTACTGCCCACCGGGTGGCTTGAAGCGCAGAACGCACCCTCTCAGGTCTTGGAGGCCCAGAAGTGCGGGCTCACGGCAGGCACAGGGCCCCGCTCCTCGGGGGCTCCCGGGCAGGGCGGCCCGGCCTCCTCCAGCTCCTGGCTCTGGGTGGGACTGTCCAGCTGCAGCACGCCAGTCTCGGCCTGCTCCCTGACGTGGCCTTCTCCTCTGTGTCTCGGGGTCTCCTCATCAAGGCCGCCAGGCGTGAATGTCGCCCACCCTGACCCAGGAGGACCTCTTGGGAACCTGAGGACAGCTGCACGGGCCCCACTTCCAAGCAAGGGCACAGTCACAGGTCCCGCCCGTCAGGGCTTGAATGCAACTTCAGGGGGGATGCAATCAAACAGATGAATATGGCTCTATTATGAATTCTTAAAATGGAGATTCTGGCCTAGAAATCTGAGAACTGCAATAGGATTAAAACCTGCTTCTGTATGTATATATGCAAATTAGACAAACAGTACTGATGGACCTATGTGCAAGGCGGCAATAGAGACTCAGACAGAGAACAGACCTGGGGGCACAGCAGGGGAAGCAGGGGTGAGGCGGGCCGAGAGAGAAGCGCGACATGCGTACACCCCGTGTGCGCAGCGGGCGGCGAGTGGGGAGCTCCGCTCGGCGCCGTGATGACCCAGAGGCGGGATTGCAGGGGCATGGGAGGGAGGCCCCAGAGGGGCCATGTGGATATGTATGCATATGGTATACACGGTTATATGTATACATATGGTATACACAGTTATATGTATGTGTATACATATGGTATTGGAGAAGGCAATGGCAACCCACTCCAGTGCTCTTGCCTGGGAAACCCCATGGACGGAGGAGCCTGGTAGGCTGCAGTCCATGGGGTCGCGAAGAGTCGGACACAACTGAGCGACTTCACTTTCACTTTTCACTTTCATGCATTGGAGAAGGAAATGGCAACCCACTCCAGTGTTCTTGCCTGGAGAATCCCAGGGACGGCGGGGCTTGGTGGGCTGTAGTCTATGGGGTTGCACAGAGTCGGACACGACTGAAGCGACTTAGCAGCATACATATGGTATACACGGTCATATGTATGTGTATACATATGGTATGCACGGTTATATGTATGTGTATATGTATGTGTATACATGTAGTGTACACGGATATATGTATATGTATACATATAACTGGTCCACATTGTTTTGCAGCAGAAACCAATACAGCATTGTAAGGCAATTATCCTCCAATCAAAAAAAAAATCAGCTCTGTCAAGTTGAGGGTGCTGTCTTTCCAGGAAGTGAACATAAATTGAAGAGACTTGCTGTAGATTTCTAAAGTGTCTTCTCCTGGCCCTGACACCCAGGTCAAGTCAGGCACACTCAGTTCTCTGAACTGTGTTGCCTGATTTTTCAGATTTCAGAGCTGCCATACAAAGTATCACATGCTGGGTGGCAGAAACCACAGAAATGTATTCTTTCACAGTTCTGGAAGCTAAAAGTCTGAAGTCAAGGTGTCAGCAGGGCACGCTCCCCTGGCAGGTTCTAGAGGAGGAAGCTTCCTTGCCTCTTCCTCGCTTTCGGGGGGTTCGCATCTATCTTGGGGGTCCCTTAGCTTGTAACTGCATCCCTCAGCATCTCCTCCTTCTACTGGGTGGGTGCCTATGTTTTCTCCTCTTCTCTTAAGGACACCAGTCAGTGGAGTGATCCACTCTCATCCAATCGTCTTGAATTTGAGAGCAACTTTACTCAGCCTGATACAGATTCTATCACCAATTCTATCCAACTGCCTGACTCTGTGAATAAAACTTTCCTGGCTTTTTTTGAGAATCATTGTTAAAATTTCTACCCAGGTACTTCCTCAAGACGCTTGTATCAACTTCCAAACATCTACACCAATTTAAAATCCAGTGTCAACTTGAAAATGCCATTAGTGGTAAAATATTTCAAGAGAAAAAAGGGCTTTGTTTCCTCTGCCATTTTTAAACTTGATAGCTCCTGACTTGTAGACTTCAAGCTCCAGTAGACCCTTCTGAAAAACTACCTATAGAAATCCTGAAATAGAGTGCTCAGGAAGAAAACCAAACCACTTTTTCACTTTCTTTGTCCCAGTGAATAAAGAACCTGGAAGAAAAGTGTTCCAGGCCTTTCCCAATCATATTCCTTTATGGCCTTTTCTAACTCCAGATCTTTGTGAGTTTCCTTTCCATCGTGTTTCTGATGAGTCCTTTTACTGTTTTGCACGACAAAACACAGCAAGCCCTAAAATATGGATGTCTTGTTCTTGGGGAAAAATGGAAAAGTTCTCAAGAAAAGAAAATGACATAAGATGAGTGAGTCCATTCTTAGCAATGGTATTCAAAAGTACGGAGATTAGATAATGATGCAATTAGAGCCCATTTCTTTGGTTTTCTATAATTTCGAACATTTGCTGACTTCTTTGACTGCTTTGGTATTTATTCTTATATCATATCAATTTAAAATCACCCTGTATGCTATGTCCAAGAGGAATGACAAATTATGAAGAAAATACGTTCAGTGAAATTTTAAAAAGGACTCTCTGATTTTGACCTGAGATGTTATTATGAGGCCACCCAATAATTCCGGTCTTTTTTCTTCCATCATTTGTGTTCCAAGTGTTTTAGATATTCAAATTGTCTTTCTTCTTATTTCCCTAATGAGGGTTTATCTGCATCCAGTACATAACGGCCTAGAAATGGCTTTCTTCTTGCGCTTTCAGAGGAGAGGGAATGAGCCCAGTTAGGAGGGTGATGCCGTCAACTCCAGGAGAGACAATGAGGACTTAGAGCTGGGTGGAGGTCATGAGAGATAGTGGGAAATTCAGGACACATTTTCAGTTGAATCCACAGGCTTCGCTAACGGTTCCGCTGATAGTGGAATCCTAAAGAAAGCAAAGACTCGAGGATGTCTCTAAGATTCTGAGTGAGGTTTTCATAAAGTCAGAGCCACAGATCACAGCATCAGGCTCCTGGAACCAGGATCTGGGTGGGGTTCAGGTGAAATGTAAGTTAGCAGTCTTCCTGGGCCAGCAGTTACCTTCGCAGCAGCAATTTCAAACTGGCTTCCTATTAAAAGGAATAGATCACCTTGGATTTTATAACTGTTTTCCAAACTGTGTATATACCACACAAACTAGTTGCTGTTGCTGTTCGCTAAGTTGTGTCTCTTTGCAACCCAATGGACTGCAGCACACCAGACTCCCCTGTCCTTCACACTCTCCTGAAGTTTGCTCAAATTCACGTCCATTGAGTCGGTGATGCTATCTAACCCATCTCATCCTCTGCCACCCTCTTTTTCGCCTTCAATCTTCCCCAGCATCAGGGTCTTTTCCATTGAGTCGGCTCATTGAATCAGGTGGCCAAAGTAATGGACTTTCAGTTTCAGCATCAGTCCTTCCAATGAACATTCAGGGTTGATTGCCTTTAGGATTGACTGGTTTGATCGCCTTGCTGTCCAAAGGATTCTCAAGAGTCTTCTCCAGCACCACAATTTAAAAGCATCATTTCTTCAGTGCTCACCCTTCTTTACTGTCCAACTCTTAGATCTGTACATGACTACTGGAAAAACCATAGCTTTGACTATATAGACTTTTGTCAGCAAAGTGATGGATGTCTCTGATTTTTCGTATGCTGTCTAGGTTTGTCATAGTTTTCCTTCCAAGGAGCAAGTGTCTTTTAATTTCATGGATTATTTTAAGTTGAAATAGAACTCCTACTTTTTAACATAGCTTTAGCCCAAGTCATAATTCATGAAAATATTGCTTTGATGGGCATGTTTTTAACTATAATTTAGGGGCGTTTATTTCACTGACAGTTGTATAGGTACACGCACACATGTGCATACATGCACATACACACACACACATACACGAACCAGTAAAACCCATGATTGCAAGAATTACGACATAAGGTTGATACCAACTGTTTAAAAACTGGTCAATTTTTTAAGTATTAAGAGAATAATAATAAAATGAATTCTGGAATACAGCAAAAATACTATGAAGGTGGCCCACAGATGATCACAGTTTGAAAAGCAGAGAATCATTTCAAACCTTACCTTCATGCATAAGAAAATGACAGGAGAATAAAACTCAAATTCAGTTAGTGAGAAATTGTTCCGATCCACAGTCTACCTACGTCTACAAATCAAGGCGACAAACTAGCGTAAAGCTCAGAGATGAAATGACAGAATCCGAGGGGTGGTATGAGCGGTACTTATTCCCCAAATGAAATAATGACTTACTAAAGGAGAGCTGAGTGAGGAAAAACATTGATAATTGTCCAATAAATCTTTCTATAACCTCCCATTAGTCATCGTAGCATTTCTGTCTCTCTTGAACCTGCTAAGGAAGAGAAGTAAGATGCAGCGCATAGGAAAGCTATTGCTGGAAACTTGCAATGGAGCCACAGAACTGCCTTTTCCATCTCTCCATCCTCGTGACATCAAGACCGTGAGATAAGATATTAGCCAACTGCCGATTGTCCTCTGTCCCCATGAGGACAGTTGTGGAAGACTCTCTTTCACTGAAATCATGTTTTCTGCCCTGGCCACAGGACCTGTGTCAATGCAAGCCATCTCCTAATTACTAAAGGATCTGAGAAGTTCTGAATCTTTCCACCTTTTCCCTCCATCTAAGACATAAACTGTGGTACCGAGTGTGAACCAGTGTTGCCCCTCTGCCTTCATTTGTTCATTTATTCTTTCACTTATCGAGCGCCTCTCATGCCAAAGACTGACATGACAACGCAGCAAACACAGAGTCCTCACCGGCCTGGGTCTCACCATCCAGCAAGGGAGAAGGTGCTCATCAGTTAAATGCACGACGAGCTGGCAGCCGAGTCTGGTGTCGTTCAGAAAGCACAGAGTGTTGGAAGAGTCTTTACTCCCTAGTCTTGGGAGTCGGAGAAGACTCTCCTGGAAAAGGCAGTAGGCAGCCCAGTGGGGAAGGGCGTCAGTATGACTGAGCTTCCGGGCATGAAGCACGGATATGTTTAAAGATTGGAAATAGGGACCTCCCTGGCAGTCCGTGGTTAGGACACTGTGCTTCCACTGCTGGGGCCTAAGTTCCATCCCTGGTGAGGGAACTAAGATCCCTGAAGCCGCACAGTATGGCCAAAAGAAAAAAAATAAAGATGAGAAAGAAAGTCGCTATGGCTAATGGGTGCTCAGGGGGACCAACTGTCCCGGGATGGTTGGCCCAACCGGGAGCTAGCTAGGTCTCACTCCCTCCCTTTCTCTCTCCCTCCCTCCCCAGCCACCCCACATGGCTGCTTTAGCTTCCTCACACCATGGACGTGTATCAGGCTTCTTACATGATACTGACTTTCCATGAGACCCGCAGAAGTGGCAAAGCTTTTTATGACCTAGCTTGGAAGTCACTTCTGTCACCTTCTGTGGGTCAAAGTGAGTCACAGGCCTAAGGCAGATTCAAAAACAGTGGAAATAGATTCTTTTTGATGGGAAGAATAGCAAAGAAATGTGTGACCATCTTTACTCTTCCAAAGATGCTGCAGGGCAGTTTGCTCCATCCCATCACGGTAGACTTGACTGACAAGACACACCTGGCCCTATGGAAACAGGCAAGGCGTCATTGCAAGTCTAGTTCACAAGTACATATTTTGACCAAGGCGTGTGGAAGTCAGGGTTTGGTTCTCACGGTACAACATTTTCTAATCCCTTTCGAGAGCACTACCTTGCTCTCTTCACCTGAGGAAAACATCTCACGTGACGGTGTAAAGAAGGAACAAACCTGTGAATGAAACCCCAGTTCTAGATTTTTTTTATTTGATTTATAGATTCACTGCAAGTATAATACAAATATCTAAACAGGAAAAAAAAAAGATTTTTTTGCCCTGAGTGTCTCCTGCAGTGATTTTGCCCTCTTCTTGCAGAATGTAGCATTTAGGGAAGACTTACATCCTCCCCTCCCTAACAGCTCTCATCCTCCTAAAAGTTCCCAGACAAATCAGAGCTCTCTCAGCTCTTCCTTGTAGAGCCAAGGGTAGATAGTGAATATTTTAGGCCTTACAGATCTCACAGCCTCCATTCCCACTACTCAACTCTGCTGTTACAGCCACAGGTGATACATAAACAACTGAGTGTGCTTGTGTGTTAATAAAACTTTATTTACAAAAACAGGCTATTGGCCAAACCCCGGGGCCATAGTTTGCCCACTTGTGGGTTATATGACAGCCTCACTGACATACAAGGGAGAAGTGAAGACAGAATATCCTAAGATGAAAGGAAAGCTAGCTTCTGCGAGGTGATTAAAGGGTTAAAATCATATGGCACAATGCAGAGAACTAAGATAAAATACGAGCCAAGGAAAGTTTCAGAATCTCCCAAGCCTGAAGCTGGAAGCCAGAAGGAAAAAAATCTCTTCCAATCCGTGCTGAATTTGCACTTTTAAGTCCCACCAGGTTTTCTTCCTGTTTTAATGTAGACTCTGAGCATTCATGGGCTTCCCTGTTAGCTTAGCTGGTAAAGAATCTGCCTGCAATGTTCAAGGCCTAGGTTCGATCTCTGGGTCGGAAAGATGCCCTGGAGGAGGAAATGGCAACCCACTCCAGTGTCCTTGCCTGGGAAAGCCCGTGGACAGAGGAGCCTGGTGGATTACAGTTCACGGGATCGCAAAGTCGGACACGACTGAGCACCCAAGCAGCAGCAGGAGCTGAACCTCCAGAACAAAAGTAAAACCCCAGATTGTGCTTTTCTCATAACAGGAGTTCAATTAATGCATCTCAAAATTAACTCAGTGCTTTCCAAAATGTAAATCGTACACCTCTGGTAATAAGTGAAAATACCTGAGGTAATAAGATTAATGAACTCTTTTATTTGAACTGTCCATTTATTCATTATAAAATTTATTTTAATATGTATTTTAAAATATATAAAAATATAACTGCCACACAGAAGCTGTTACTTCACAGATGCTGCTTAGGACAAGCTAAATATTCTAATTGCATTTTTAAAGTGAGTTGATATAAAGTTGCTAAAGAAAAATAATTTAGAGATGATCAAAATATGGAAAAATTGTGAAAAAGTATTCTTTCTTGGGAAACACTGGATTCAATATTTCCGACCCTACCTTGCTTACTCAAACACCAGCATAACCACCTGGTGAAGACAGGTGCCACGGAATTTTTTTTTTTTTTTTGCTTATTGTCTGTTTTGCTTTTCATCTCTTTTACCTAACACAGTGCTTGCTACATAAAAGGCCGTCAATACACAGAGTGAGCAAGCAAATTAATAAAGCTGTCGTTCAAATTATTAGGTTAATTTTGAGTCATGGAAAGTAATGTGACACAGACTCAAGGATATAGAATTTCAGAGGCTCCTCAGCAGTCAGAAGTTCACGGAGCGGAAGAGATGAGCTGGTTTAAAATCAGTCAATTAACAGTGGACAGTCTCTTGGGATCTCTTTGCCAAGAGAAGCCCAAAGGTGCCATAAATCAGTCTGTCTAATTGAAGCAATGTTTTAGGAATCAAACAGCAATTAAATGAAATGGGAAAGTTTCTAAGGGGACACCTTTGACACTATGGGGGAAAAGTCAAAACAACCCCAAGAGTCTGTGGGGGAAAATGGCTTTCTTCCAAGGGGCTTTCTGGTTAATAATAATCAAAGACATCTGTGATTAAAACCCTCTTCCTTCCAGAAGCTTTATGATCGTGCCATAGATTTCCCTCATGTAAGATCATATGCCAAAGTGGAAAAATCACTGAGGTGTCAAACATGTAGCGAACCATGGAAAAAGGCCTTGGAAAGAGAACATGTAGCAAAAAGTTTTGGCCTGTTCAAAATTAGTCTTGAGAAACTAGTTCCCAAAAATAGCCACTATAATCTGTGTCTCTTTACCCAGTGAAAGTAATTCAGGTCATTTCAACGTCAATGTCACCAGCTTCAAGGAAAGGCAAACTTGAAGGCTGATCGTGTGTGTGTGTGTGTGTGTCTGTGTCTGTGTCTGTGTGTGTGTGTGTATGCTATGAAAGGTTTATCTAAAACTTAGTAAATTCTTCTATACCAGTGTTTCCAAACATGCAGGCCTCTTCCTGCTATTTTCAGTAGAGGTGATTTTAGGTAATATGTGGACAGTGGGAAACTTTCTTTAGAAGTTACGTACTATCTTATATGTGCATGTGACCGACTCTGTGACCCTACAGACTGTAGCCCCCCAGGTTCCTCCATCCATGGGATTCTCCAGGCAAGAACACTAGATCGAGTTGTCATTTCCTCCTCCAGGGGGTCTTCCCGACCCAGGGATCCAACCTGTCCCCTATGTCTCCTGCATTGGCAGGCGGGTTCTTTACCCCTAGCTCCATAAATAAAAACACATCTCATGCCCCCATGATATTATGAACTGTTCCTTAGAACAAGGTGAAGCTTCTTAAAGGTATGTTAATTTTTCTGAAAGGAATTTTAAGGAAACAATTGAACACAGGGATAGTTCTCAGACGTGGTAAAATTCAAGAAAGTTTTTTCCCAGATTGTTGAGAGTTGTGAAGCCCTAGTCTATACAGAGCTTAGACTGTTTCTATTAATAACAGACAAGGCAAAAGAGAAGTCCACATCCTTCATTTAATAAAATATAATGAAAATATTAATAGGCAGAGAGGGTCGGTATGCAGAATTCACTTTTCAAGCTTAGATCAATCCAGATTAATTATCAATTGATTGGTTTAATTGAAAAATAACCTTCATTGTTAACATTTAACTGACCAAGCAGGTAACCTCTTTTTTGGAGATTTAAAAGGGATTATTTGTGTGAAGCCTCAAGAGAGTGCCAGTTGTGCACGTTTCTATTTTTTAATAATAATGACTATTATTATTATTATTATATGAGTTTTATTAGGAAATCCTCTCCATCCCAAGGAAGGAGGAAATATTTATAATAAAAGAGTGATGACTATGCTGGTTTCATCAATTCTGATTACATTTCAAGCCCATCCTATGCAGACTCTTTTTTTTTTTTTTTTTAAGATTTTATTTATTTTTTTAAAGATTTTATTTATTTGTTTATTTTTGGTCATGCCACATGGCATGTGGGAATCTTAGTTTCCCTGACCAGGGATCCAACCTGGGCCCCCTACAGTACAAGCTTGTAGTCTTTTTTTTTTTTTATTAGTTGGAGGCTAATTACTTCACAACATTTCAGTGGGTTTTGTCATACATTGATATGAATCAGCCATAGAGTTACATGTATTCCCCATCCCGATCCCCCCTCCCACCTCCCTCTCCACCCGATTCCTCTGGGTCTTCCCAGTGCACCAGGCCCGAGCACTTGTCCCATGCATCCCACCTGGGCTGGTGATCTGTTTCACCATAGATAATATACATGCTGTTCTTTCGAAACATCCCACCCTCACCTTCTCCCACAGAGTTCAAAAGTCTGTTCTGTACTTCTGTGTCTCTTTTTCTGTTTTGCATATAGGGTTATCGTTAC